>NW_020955489.1:504694-508344 GCF_003031625.1 Empidonax traillii | reverse complement strand
AAAAAAAAAAAAAAAAAAAAAAAAAAAAAAAAAAAAAAAAAAAAAAAAAAAAAAAAAAAAAAAAAAAAAAAAAAAAAAAAAAAAAAAAAAAAAAAAAAAAAAAAAAAAAAAAAAAAAAAAAAAAAAAAAAAAAAAAAAAAAAAAAAAAAAAAAAAAAAAAAACACTAAATATACTAGACACACAAAAAAGTCCCCCCAAATAACTTAAAAACACACTGAAAAATCATACAGTATATGTATGCTAAAAAAAACATCAAATAATTCTAGGACAGAAATATCATAGTCATGCCCTAGGAAACAAGCCACACCTAAAAACACCACCAAAAAAACCCTCAAAACCCAAGAAAGTGAAAAGGATCACCAAACCCATTCTACAGAATTGGAAATGCCTCAAACACACTCACAAAGCACACAGTAGATGTAAACCAAAAAATATGTCAAACAAATGCTTTAAAATGCAAACAAATGCTGAAAAATGCTTTAAAAACTGCAGTATATGCATGAAAAAAAGCTACACCTAGGAAATGTTGGACCAAAAAAAAAAAAAAAAACCATCATCAAAAAGCCCACATAAAAATGCTGTACCAATGCATTAGGAACCAAAAATCATGCCAAAAAAAGGCACAAAATTACCACCAAAACCCTTGACAAAAAAAAAGACTACATAGTAGATGTTTGCCAAAAAACGACTAAACGTGCTAGATCCTTAAAACTATGGGAAAAGAAAAACAAACAAACAAAACCCAAACAAAATTTAAAACCCAAAACAAAAACAAACAAACAAACAAAACTAAACAAAAACAACCACCACAACCACCACAGGTAGGGTGCTTAAAAAAAAAAAATACAAACAAACAACAACAAAAAAAACCAGACTGAAACAACTTGTAAGTGCTATGGAAATGCCATAGCAACCCTAAAAGCACTTTAGAAACCAAAAAGCTCACCCAAAACCAAACCAGATGCACATGATAGTTGCAAGTAAAGAAATGTCAAACACTTACTGGACACCATAAATTAAAAAGAAAAACCAACTTTCAGATGCTTGGGGGAAAAGGCTGGAAAGCAGGTAGCAGATGCACACCAACAAGAACAAAACCCATTCCAGATAGTAGCAACCTTAGAAACATCTGAGAAGCACTAAAAGACGATTCAGTAGGTGCATACAAAAGAGATGCCAAATATGCTAAATATATTTTAAAAAAAAGTTGAAAAATGCTTAAAAGCCCAATGGATGTTGTGTGATTTATACGTACACCAAAAAAAACCCAAACCAACAAACAAACAAAAAAAACCCAGCACCAGTTTGTGCTGAACACAAAGAACACACACTAAAAAAAGTTTATTTTATAAACACAACACCGCTGAAAAAAGTGTGGTAAGGTGGAGTTCTATATGGAGTCACACCACTTCACTGGAAATCCACCCATAGCTCATTCATGAGAACATATACATCAGGATTAAGTTAAGACCTGTAAGACCTAATTCCTTTTTGTCACCTGTTTCTCCTGTAGAGTCACAATCCACAGGTTTTGGTGAAATATTTAACTGGTATATGTAAAACTGATCGCAAAAGCCTATCTAAATAAAACTGACAATTGCACTGCAACTCCTAAAACAAAAATCCTTCTCTGTAACAAGCACTTGATACTTTACTATAACTCATCACTAAAAACCAGACAGCTCATACATGAAAAACTTTGTCCGTTGTTCAGGTGCTGTTCACAAAGCTAATATAGACGTTATGCTCCTGAAAACAGGGAATGTATGTTGTAAAGATATCTCAGCTAGTATGTCCAATGTGGAGGCAAGAACCCAAATATCCCTGTTACAAAAATAAATAAAGTATCAAGTTATGATACCAACACACCTACAGGTAAGTTGGATAGAAAAAGCACATGGAAAAATTTCCATCCAGCTGCAAAACAAGATGTATTTATAGATACAGAGTTATCAAATAATTTCAGGAGGTCAGGGAGAAATTATGCTTACCAAATACTATTGCCTTGGCAAAAGGTGGAAAGAGCTCTGTATGTCTGCATAGGTTTTTATGGATTTGCCACAGATCTTTGTGCAGTTTCTTAAAGTCACTGTATCTCTTCCAAACGACTATCTGAAGCAGAGAAAGGGGAGAGAAGTATAAGTGAGGTTCACTGTTCCCTTTGCATCGCACCACAAATATACCTGTTTAATCATCTCACAGCATTAGCTTGAGCAAATTTGTTTTACAAACACACACAATCTGAATTGCCAGCTGTAACAGGCATAAAAAAAATGGTCATTATCTGTACTCAACCCGCATTTTAGCAACAACACTACAGTGCACAGAAAAAATATCAAGTAAAAGCTGAAAGAAAGAAACAAGAGAGGCCAAAGGCAGTGCTTCAGTCACACTGAGATCCAGATCTACACAGGGAACCAGTAAGAGAGGAAAAAAATGCTGAATAGGAGTGTTGCACTATCCAACATTCAACAGCATGCTGTGCTTGGCACAGCTGCAGGTCGGGGGAAGACACACAACAACAAAAGAGGAAACAAGTGAAGAGAAATCAATACCAGCAAAGGATTCTTAAGGACAGCGCATTAAGCACCCAGGACTACAAAACAGCTCTTAAGTTGAGTATGTAAAATGTTGATCAGATGTAAATGCAATTTTATTACTAGTAACACTGATCAAAATAGAGTATGTTCCTTTTGTAACCTGGACAAAATCTCCAGCTTTAGGAATGTAAAGACAGCATTGGTTCACTATACCAGGTTTTCCTGATCTATCCTTACCAGAAAGAAGTAGTCATGTCCCAGTCAGGTATCTACCTTATCGTTCTTCCATCCCATTCCTTCTATTCTTTCCATTCAAGGAAAGAGGAGAACTCAGTAGGAAAATCAAACCAAGAAAAGAACTAAATAATAAAATTTATGCTTGACTGCTAACAGGTTTGCTATCAGGATGAAAAAAAAAATTAACAAAGATATTTTATATCTTGAGCTCATTTTTGGTCCGACTCACTAAAAGCCATCATAGTAAACCTCAACACTAATGTAAAGTAGAACAGAATTAAAAAGAAAAAAAAAAGAGAGAAACTGCAATGCATTCAGCAGTTGATTCCACTGCTGCATCAGCCAAATATCCCAATTAGCTTAATACAACTAACCACAATTTAAAATATTACAAATATTTCTTAATGAATTAAAGGGTTGCCTTCTCATGAGCAATCAAAATTGAAAAAGTACTTCTTTCAAGCAAACCAGATTTAAAGCTAAGTAAAACATTTAGCTTTAGAGTATTTTTGTTGTTTTGTTGGTGTTTTGGAGGGGTTTTGTTTGGGGATTATTTTTGAACACTAAGATCAGAGGCCTTCCAAGTTTTGGAAGAATTTTTACAGAACAATGCAGATATAAGGCAAGAGGACTGTTAACAATAGATATGCAGTGTGCTAGTATGGCAACACTCTATCCAGCTTATCAACTCAGCTGTACTGAAACTCACTGGCACACATTTTCAGGATTTAATTACAGCTGGTACTTGGTGAAGTTCAACAAACAAGGGGGGATCTCAAGAAGGCCTGCTAGTCATTTTGCTATCAGAAACAATAATTTTTCAATTATGTACTTCTATCTAATGAGAGTGCCCCTGGTGGTGCAGTGGTTAA
>NW_020955489.1:453218-503755 GCF_003031625.1 Empidonax traillii | reverse complement strand
GCAAGCGATCACCCAAGAGCCAAGAGGAAAAAAGTAAATACCCATAAGCACCTTGCATAGCAAAAGCAGTCAAGGTCATCCTAAAACCTTTCACAAGCTCATGGAAAACATGCCTCTGCACGTATGTGGCTCAGCAAAGTTAGCATTTTCCACTCTAACACGCTCGTTAGGAAATAGATTTTGAGGAAGGACACATTGTACTTCGAGGCCCAGCAAAGCACAGCACGTATATCACAAAACATATGTTACACTTGTAACACAATAAGGTGCTTGTCACGGCTGGAGCCAGTAGATCTCTATTAACTCATGCAACTCATCTGTTTCACAAAGAACAAGCCTTCCTCCTCACTAGACTACCCTAGCTGCAATTGCCTTACATGCCATGTTGCCACCATTAGTCCCCAGAAAAAAAGGTAATTAAACTTCAGTCCTCTAGCCTTTCTGTACCTAATAACTCCTCACACAAAACTCCACATTAATTTCTTTTATCCTTTTGAGAAGGAAGCCCTTACAAGGTTATCGTCCTTCCTGTCCCGACAACAACAGCAGGGATTCTACTGAATTGTAATTGGCTGCAGTGGGAGAGATGCTGTAGCAAAGGCTTGTATCCCAAAGGGCAGTTAAAAGGCGTGATGGAAAACTGGCAAGTAGAGCTGAGGGCACAGCACACAGACTCATGTGCAGCTGTACATATGCAATGTATGCGTTAACATCACAGCACTGACACAAGAGACTTCTGAATGAGGAGGCAGGCACAGCTCTGTGGCCCTATCTGGGTGTGAGGAGTGGGTTGCATGAGACAGATCCTAAAGCAATGGAGTGGTTGCGTGCACAAAACTGTCTATTAAATTTCTAATTCTGGAAAATTGAGGTAAATTTATTTTCAGTGGGAGCAGGTAAGGGGCATATTCTTTTTCTTTTGAAGGCTGCCCACAATTCTATTTTCATCATAAGAGGCCAGTATAACAGGAAAGCTCCCAACTTACAGGGTTTTCTGACTACAATTCACCCTTATGGTAACTACTATCTAGGATATTCCTTTTAATAATTCATAATTTTTCAGATGCTTGCTTATAACAGAATCACCCCACATGCTGCCACAAGCAAAATCATAAATTTGGTACAATGAAGGGTGGAAAAGGACAATCATCAGCAAGTTCATAGCATATTTATGTCCTCTTATTGTCTAATGTGGAACTCTGTGTGGCTCACCTACAGCCACAGATCAAAGCAACAACTAAAAGATTTGGTTTTGCTACTGTGTCAAAACTCCTTAACATATATTCATGCAATACTCTAGCTGAAAGACACTTACAATATATTTTTCTGATGAATGGGCTCATCAGCAGCAGCTGCTATAAAGTGTTTTTCATCACAAATGAAGATTTAGGCAATGGCAGAATGTGCCCATGGATAGGTTCAATTCAGGAGTCTTCCTGGAAAAGGTGAACATCAAGCTACAAACTACAGTAATGCAGTTCTAAAACTGGATCCATGATCATCTCTGATTCTGACAGGTTATTTTAATCTTCTAGAGATTAGAGAAAAAATGCAGAAAGCAGGAATGCTCATGCTTGTCTGATTCTCAAGATTTCAAAAAAGGATGCAATAAAGGGGTGCTAGGTGTATTAGCCAATTCTCACCTCTGCCAAGCCACTAATCAAAAACTCATGTTTGACCACACAGAGATGCAATGAATTCATTTATGAGCTCTTCTTTCATCAGCTATGCAGGTTCTCCTCAACTGTAGTAAGAGACTGCACCACAAATCGAACATGTACTTAAGTTACAAGATGTCTGAAAAGCCATAAGGTTGTGTTTTTGAAGGAAGATTTTGCATGTACATAATGTAACAGTATCCATGTCAAGTTATTAGTCCAGAAAAATATCAAGAGGGGAAGAAAGTTTCCTAATCTAAAAAAAAAAAAAAAATCCACAACTCACACACGTGATGTATTTTTTTGTATCAATAAATGGCTTCTGTGACAGACTTTCGAGGTGCTTCAGAGGCACAAGAACGACGCAGATCCTTATTCACAGACTTTTCAGAAAAGGCAAAGAGTAAGCAATTTTAAAGTTTTATCAAAGCATATCACTGGAAAAATACTAAAGGAGCCTCAGAGATATAGGCATAATATATGACTTGCAGTCTAATTTCCCTCAACTACTGCTATGCTCCTCCGTCTTCCCTCTTCACTAATAGACAGTAATGGTGTAGGCTTTTCAGTGAAGTGGTTAAAGAGGAAAAAAGTACCTACAGCTGAGACCTAAGACTTGAATTGCGGACTGATCTCTAATTTTACCAGTAGGAGTTAAGTAACTATCAATTTGCCAATCCAGCCCTGAGAAAAGAGCTTGCAAAGTTATCAAAGCAGTTTTGTCATCAAAAGACACTTTACTCCCTAAGACTTTGTTTCAAGTCAGGATTCATCACTGAGGAATAAAATGCAACATGTTACAGCAGCTACTGTTTTCAACTATGAGAGCTAAAGACAAACGGAAAACACATGAAAACTGTTTGCTCAATTACAATGACAAAACATAGACTTGTAAATTACATCAAAGATGTTTCAAAAGGCATAGTGTGATACATAAAGACATTTGCATAAGTTTAAACTGTTACCTCCTGGACATCCTCTGGATTTTTTCTTGAAACAATCTGAAAAGCAAAACAAACAAACAAAAAAAAATAAGCGCTTGGATTTTCAGTTTGAAAGTTAAAGAGTAACATATAATGGTTTGCTACTGAAGAGAAAAATCTGGAAAAAGGTAAACAGCTGCATGTTCCTGTACACTCAGAAAAAGTTTCCAGGTAGTTTTGGAGAAGTCTAATACCCAAATACAACATGGTGAGATATTTTAGTAGCAGAGTCAGTCATGATCACAAAGCAAGATGTACATTCTAGGCAAAATGGCACAGAAGGCATCTCTCGAAACAAAGCCAGGTAGGGCACATCCCCAGTCATCTCTCCAGTCTCTTACTATTCATTCTTAGTAGGGCCACATTTCTCCCAATAAGCAGAGCTCATTAAGGTTATAAAGCTTACATAAAGCTACATAAGCTGCATACCACCTCACTGTGAATGTGAGGTTTTTCATTTACTAAGGCAGTATTTCCACTTTACTTACAACCATCAGTGTGCAGAGACATCTGACTCCATCCTTGCGTATTTGTTTCTCCTTAAATACTCTTTGCCTGATTAATTATAAATGGCTTTGTCCAGGGGAAGATTGCAGTGAAAGCGAGGCTTGGCTGCACACCATAAAAACGCCTGTATTTTGTCAGGATTTTTTTTTTTTCTTTAAATATTGATTTCAAAAGCCTTTGCAATCCAAGTTTTGTACTGGTCTCATAAACAGCAGTAAGAACATATCCACACAAACACACAAACCAAATAGAGACATCTTTAATTCATAACTGCAATTATCTTGTGCATGTCAATATATCCTTCATTATAAGAGCCAAAGCTGTTTAACAGAATAATTAGTCTATTGTTAGCTAAAGCAAAATAGGGCATTCTCAATCCAGCTGGGACTATCCTCACGGTGGCACACCCCAGAATAATTGATGCTGCGAACAGGTGATGCGTGTAGGCAAGCACAAGGAGTCCACACTACTTGCACCCCAGAGACTCACACTCCATCCCGCTCTACCACAAGCACCAGGCAGCTGTTGCTCTGAGATGGAAGTCACTGAATCTACACTTTTCTCTTGATAAGTCACGGTAACATGCCCTTATATTCCCCACAAACTAGCTCTCTTCCTCCCTTCCATTTTTCAAGAATCCTTGTCAAAGCCTCCCAGATTTCATACCATCAGTTTACTACACAGCCCAGCCACTGTCATCTTTCACACATTTTGGAGGACACAAGACAGAAAAGAGAAGTGTTACCTTTTCTAGCTATCCTCCAAAAGACCTGAAACATTTTCCTTCACAAGTCTAAGTTCTTTCTCTCACCTTGCACATCAAAGTCCTCTTCTTCCAGCGTAGTCTATCTTTTGATAAAACCTTTCTCAACTTTTCCTCACTCTTGAGTAATCTTACATTTGGCAACTTTACCAAATTTTAACCTTGGTGGCTGTTGCTCTTTCATTGACTACCAGGCAGTTTATAAGTATAATTGGTGAAATATTTCTAACCACCTTTTCTAATAGCTGGCGTACTTCATATAAGGAGCCTGTAGAGCTGGGGGATGAAAATATCACAGGCATGGCTACACATCACAGAAGAACACCAAAGGGCAGACACCAACTGCTTAGCTTTGCAGTTCACCTTTAGTTAAAGCCTTCCAACAGTTTTGGCAGCAAGGTAAGTTACCAGATGGGCAGAAGGAGACCCAGAGAGATGAGTAATTACCCAGCCAGTTAGTAAGAATCTGGAATAAAACCCAGAGGCCCTGTTTCACACTTGCTCTAATGTTACATCGCCTTCTATATCTACCAGCCATGCCAACTTTAAGTCAGTATGTAATAATTTATGTGTTGCCCTACTTTGTTCTTCATATCCTTTCCTGAAGGTCAGTCATCTCAGAAGAGGTGTGCCCCTTCCATCCAACCTATAATCAACCTAGAGACTTGGCAAAGATGACCCAATCCCCCAAATTTTCCATGTCCTTTTTTAATCCTTTCACGAGGATCAATGCAGTCAGCTCCTTCCACGAATCCTTAATGCAAGCAACCTTCACCTATTTTTAAAAATATCACTAGGATACCCACCAATGAGCTAAGCAATGCACAATTACAGCATTAGGCTCTGAAAACAGAGAGCCTACAAAGATCCTCACCATTAAGCAAAGTATTTCAGATTATACCATTCCTTGTCTGACCTGCAGATATCCAACATAACTCATTAGAATTTTAATTATCATTAATAATTGCAATCTTCCAAATTAGCTGAACTTTTATAGTAGCCTATATTTTCAGATATCATCAAACATTCCTCATGTCACAACCTGCTAATATATTTTTCTCTTTCTTAGCCTTTGGAAATGGATATTAAATAACCAACATTCATTTAATCTTGTCTGCTTACAAATAAATAAAATATATATTCTCTGCTAAACAAACAAAACCTTCAAGAAAAAGCTGAAATAAAGATAGACCTCCTTAGCACTCAGAAGAGACTGCATGGGTAGTTATGCCGTGGGTCAGGTGTTTAGGACAAGCTAAACAAGTGCTTTCTCATCCACGATTATTTATTTGTCATTACATTGAAACACAAATTTCCTTTAACCTCATTTCACAAAAGATTCACTCATATATCACGCTAAGTAACCACAAATCTCCACTAACACGTACTGACCACCCTAGATCTCAGTCAGAATGATATTCAACACAGCTGGAAGATCAGCCTCACTTTTTTCCTGACGGTCCCCAAAGTTGCTGAGCATCAGATCAGCAAATACAGCTGGAGTGCTGTGATATCAACCATGGAGCCAGATCACTGCAGGAACAGGAGGGAGGAATAGAAGGAAAGAAAAAGAGAGGATACCTGATATGTACATTGAATTATTTTTAAATCATTTTATTCTGCATCTAACTCCCCAAATCCTCACTTGAAGTACTATGCAACAGATTACCAGATGGTGCCCTATTGAAACAAAAGTTATTTATACTTCTACATTTGTGAATCCAAGCCACCTTTTGCTGCATAAAAGCAAAACAATTTTTCACCTCGAGGATTTTAGCTATCAAAACACAGTAAAGAACTAGGGATCTCTGGTCAGCTCAGTTTAATTTGGACAGCTCACAGACTGATCAGTGCCTTGCTCTGTACCAAATCACATGCAGTGAGTGCACCACCTGATTCTGCACTGCCTCACTTGGAAATGCACCAGAACATCCACAACTTATGGGATGAGGAGAGAGTGACACCCCTAACTAGTTAGCCACAACTTGTTTTTTAACAATTTTACAGACACCAAAATATCACTGAGAATTTTAACTGACTTTAGTCAATAAGAACAAAGTCACCACAGTAAAATAAGCAGAAGTCTTGGCTCATTACTATTAGTCCCTAAAACACACACAGATTTAGCCCATCATGAACTACTATATGAAAATGTGATGGCACTGTTTTCCTCCTTGACTCTATCTCAGGAAAGGCTTTTTAAATTAAAACATCACAGGGGAAAACAATTCTCCTTTTTTTTCCTCTTAACAAATACTAAGTTTTATTGAACCATAAAGAATGGTTTAAATATGTCGCATAGTCATGTTTGGTGGATGTGAATATATATATATTTGACCAGAAAAAAAGAAATTTAAAAAATATTTTTAATTTCACAAGTCACACATATAGAATGCTGTATATTTTGAAATAAGGGAAATATGCATATAAGCATATGTTGCTCTTACAAGCAGGATGCCAGCAGCTGCAGTAACTACAAGATCACAGGTCATTTAAATAAACTCTGTGATGTTTTCAGATAATCTCAATATATCCCACCATACCTGTGAGCTGAACTCCCTCTCCTCTTGCGCCTATCTCCATATATTTACTTAGTCTCCTTTCTCTTTTTGGTTCAAATAGGAAAGCGGAGGAGAAAAGAAAGCAAGGAATTTCCCTAGGGGAAGAGAAGGAGCTTTCAGCAAAGCTGCCACACCAGCTCTCCCAATACCCAGTTATCTGCAGCAGCTTTCCTTCTTCTCTGCTAGGCCTCTCTGACTCACCCAGGCCCCCTCCTGCCCGACGGGGGTCGGACCCTCCCAGGCGCACACCGCCCATACATCGAGCCCAGGCAGTTCCGCGCTGACAGCGTGGGCGTGCTGAGCCCACGGACGCCGCTCCCGGGCCGGCAGGAAGGCTGGGCAATTCCACTGCAACCCATCCAAGAGACCCGGGGCAGAAGAAGTGGGGCGGAAAAGAAGGAGCTGGTTGGTTTTAAGCTACCCCTCGCACGCCCTGCACCAGACAGCACGGCAATTGAGAGTCGATTGCAAAGCGCGTCTGAGGCCATTACAACGCTGTGTGAAGCTACAAGTCTGCAGGAGGCGACAGAGGCTCGGCTCTGGAGGGGCCGTCGTGTCCCACCTTCCCTCCCACCCGTGTCCCTGACAGCGGCTTCCACGTCGCGGCCAGGCGCGCCAGGGTCCCCCACGGGCGCTATTCCGCACACAGCGGCGGCTTGAACAGACCGAGCACCAGGCAGGCCGGGGAGCTGCGGGGGCGAGGGGCAGGGCGAGGGGCCAGGCAGCGGCCGCTGACTCACCCGCGCCGTGACCTTGTAGACGGTGTGCCCGCGGGGGTGCCGCCGCGGCTCGGTCACCGTGTAGAAGCGGGCCAGGTCCCCGCCGCGCTCCCGCGGGCTCAGCATCCTCCTCCCGCCGCTGCCCCCGCCGGGCCCGGCCCAGGCGGAAGCGGCGCCCGGGAACGCCCCGCCCCGCCCGGGCGGTGCCGGGGGCCCGGCCCGGGGAGCCCCGCCCGGACAGGGAGGGGTGGTCTGGGACGCGGGACTCGGTATCCCTGGTTCCTGACACGCAGCGTGGATGTGGCCGCCTTTCCCCGGGGCTGACCGCCCGCACCGCACGGACGAGGCCGAGGTGTCACGGCCCAGTCACGGCCCGGCGGCAGCGCAGGTTCCAGGTGCTGTGCCGTGGGGATTTACACTTGGCAGGGGATGAACGCCGAGCCCCTTCTAACACAGGCGCCCCGTGGCCTCTGCAAATCCGAGATGAGACCGTCCACCAACACAGCTGGTGCGCCGCTCCCAGCCCTTGCCGTGGGCTATTTTAAGATATGCTGCCCTAAATCCATAGGCCTATAAAGCAGAAATGACTCACAGGTTTTAAGGGGAAATGCTATCAGAAAGGCAACTTTCATGGTTACTGAATCATCACATTTTTTGTGTTGTGTCTCCTCCAGGTTCTTTAAGCTGTGCCTGGAGGGCATCTCTGTGGGGATAGGCCCTCATGTGCACACAGGTCTGCGGAACGCTTCAGCATAAGGAAACTCTTCTGGATTTGAGGTGCATTCCTTCAGCTCTAAGGAGCACAACTTTGTGCTGCAAGATCTTCTCCTATTGTAAGATTACCTTTGATTTCTTGTCTGTAGTGGGATCTGTACCAATGTAGATCTCACACTTCAGATTATATAAACTGTTAAGATTATTTTTATCATCACTGTGTTTTCATTCATTTAATTGAAGATGTTAAAAAATCAGCTTTTCATTACCAGGTTATTAATATCTCTGATCTTATGCAGGTGTTTGTTTTGCCGATCTGTTTTGACTTGGGAACAAGGGTGGATTTAGTGAACACAGACACCAGCTTTAAAGAATAAGTGCATAAGTTTACTATAGTGCAAAGCAGTAAAGAATTACAAAAGAAACAGTGGCTTATGGAAGGATACACTTAATGCATCTAATCATTACTACAAAGAAAGTCTTACAGTGATTAAGAGAGAGATACATCACCAGCTACCCTATAATACTTTACCATCATCCAGACCGTACTTCAGCTGGGGAGGCCCCAGTCACAGGCGAAGGTCTGGAGAACCTCTTCTCGGTAACTGGGAAATCTTACACAGTGTGTCTACTCGCAGGGAAGGCCTCCATCTTTGCTGTGAGAGGGTTAAACAAGCTTACATCACTCAATTTGTGCGGAAAACAATCTGGCTTTATTCTCTCCTTAGTCTTCCCCTGTAGCCTGGCCAGGGCCCAGGGCAAAAGCAAGGAGTCAGTTTGGACCAACTACTGTCAAATGCCCCGTGGCATTTGACTAGTCTCTAAATACAGAACTGTGGCCACATTTATATGAACCAGCTGCAACCACGTGAGGCCTACTGCTTTCATGGCCTTGACTGGAAAAAAAAGGCACATTTAAAACCATATAGACATTGCATATTATTAATAACATATAAGAAACATAAATGTCTCCTCCTAAAGTATTATTAAGGATTATATAGCATCTTGGTTAATACGCAGATATATGGCTAAATACAATACTAGGCTAAATATAATATCAGGTTGGAAAGTTCAGCTATGGGTCATGTCCAGCTCAGGGGTACCCCCAGCATTACAGTCTTTGACTTAAAGAAAAATACTTAGTTGCATGTATTTGTAAAATATGAGAGTTTTGTACTGAAGCTCACAGTATGCAAGTGCCTCTCCTTTGAGGATGACTGAGCTGCATTGTGAATCTTTTCAACATTCCACCTTATTACTATGTAAATGAAAGGTCTGAATTCCAGACCAGACTCACTTCTACAGATCTGGAAGCACAAGCTCACCAATGAGTCTTTCCAAGCAGCTGCAGTGTGACACTGTTTGGAAGTATTGATGCAGTTTCACCTCAATCCTTATTCCTATTGAGTACAAGATTACTGTTAGTTTTAATTTTGACACTGCCCTCACTCAATTCATATCTCAATACAGTGGAAATTCCAACCTGCATACCAGAGGCAAGTAGGTTCTGCAAACACACAGAGTGAGGGACACAGGCATGAGTGGACCGGGCATTCCTCTCCCAGTGCTGGTCTGACAAAAAACAGTTGATTTGATGATCCTGGAGAGCCCAGCAAAGTCACACCAGAGGAGCTGCACACAGACATGTTCAAGCATCCACACACAGCTGCTTCTTTGAATGGTGCTCTCCCAGAGAAAGGTCATTTTCTGTGGGAGAACATAATGACTCTTTTTAACATGTCATAGGACAGAAACAGTCAATTACCTTGTAGAACCTTGTGGTGTAATAACATGATTGGACAACTAGTTCTGATAAAAACTTGCTTATGAAACAGCACTTGCTTGTAATGCCTTGTAAGATAGGGCAGTTGTGAGTGAGGGTTTAATGGTATAAACAGAAATCAATGGGACTGAAACCATCATTGACAAATCCCTGCTGAATTATGTAATAGATTTCATTTAAATTTCAATAGCCAACTGATGCATCTTCTGAGAAAAAAATTCCGTCCTTAAAATGCTGTCTAACTCAAAAGTTAGCAATTTGGTGGGAGTAGGAAGGGAGAAGATGTGGGAGTGGAGAACAAGACAGAGAACAGTATATTGCAACTGTGTAAGTTTGTGGCTGAATGAAGAAGGGCAATAAAAATCAACAGAGATCTTCTTCATGTGGAGCAGTGGAGTAGTCTGAAATTTTTCAGCGTGGAAGAAGGAATAATGTGGGGGGACATGGTAGTGCTCTGTGAAATCATGAGTGGCATGGAGAAGGTGGATGGGGATGGACTGTTCAGTCTCTCTTAAGAACATAAGGCCAGTGAAGCTGGTATGAATGAGGTCATAAAATTAATAATAATAAAACAGACCTGCAGGACTCTTGTCAAAGGATGTTGCTGATGCAAAAAGTTTGCAAATTCAAGTCCTTGGGGGAGAGTGTCATTGATTAACTAAAGAGACAAATATATCAGGCTTAGGAAATGTACTGAGCTGAAAACAGCTAGAGGCAGGGAGAGTGTTCATTTGAAGTTTGCCCAGCCCTTGTACATTTCTAGGCATCTGCTGCTAACTGCATTTGGAAAACAGGCAACTGAGCTCAGTGGACCATTGATCTGAAACACCATGGCTGTTCTTATGTGCAGCGTAATCAATCAAAGCATCCCTCGGTGAGTCAGTTGCCTCCATTCACTAGGGAGTTTCAAAAGCTCAAATGACTCATAAAATAATTTGGCTTCTACTTACAAATCAGAATTTGTAGATACCTAATTTTGAAGAATATCTTTTCACATGGTATAGCCAACCGAGATACACAAAATAATAATTAGAAGAGAGTAATCCACAATTAAGTCTTCCTGGCTTATTAAGACCTTCCTAGGTCAAGGCAAGAAAATAAAATCTCTCATCAAAATCAGAAAAGAAAATCTCCCATCATATTAGTAAGTTAATTTTTTTCTTATCTAATATTTTATCTGTTACACAATTAACTGTCGTGCTTATCAGCATATCTTCCTTTTCATTAAGGCTTTACTTAAAAAACTCCAAAGCTTCAGTCCTTCCCTACTGGCATTGCTACTATGTAAAAACTTTCTGAAGTGACAGAGAAACTTGAGTGACTTGTGCAGATCGAAATACAGAAAATAACTCCATCGTATGTGAAGATTCTTCCCCTAAAAATAACAGCAGTTGTTGTTCCTATAGCTATGCCTCACTGTCTTTTTTCTTAGAAATATATCTAATACATAAGGATAATTCAAAAGAGCAGGAAAGAACAACCAACAAAAATAAGTAGGTCTTGAAAATACAGTTGGGAGATCTTTGACTACCTATGTATTATGTGAATAGTAACTCTGCTTTCTTATTACATTGTAAAGAAAGTAAGGGAAAATGGATAGGCATTTCTACCTTTTGCCAGTAAGTAACTTGTGTCCAAGAAATGGAAAATATAAAGTGGATTTGACACATTGTCTAAGTAGCACGTTCTTAACATCACTACATTATTCCTGTTCCAGTCTTCCCTACCACTCCTGGAAAAATGTCAAGTGGTATTTAAAGTCATTTTTATGACACAAGTAAAAGGAATGCAAAGAAGCAGTATTTTACTTGATTACAGTTCCTGCACAGCATCTGCACTGTTCAGAAGCACTATAATTTTTCATGTGCTGTACTACCTTTCCTTACAGTAAACAGAGCCAGCGTTTACTCTGTCCTCAGAAGACCTCAAGAAAGCATTTTAACGGCTTGTTCAAGCAAAATCGACAGACACAGAGGATTGTTTATGCAGCTGGTAAGCAGCGGTGTGTCCTTCCGTGGTGTCTGCAGGGCGGGCAGGTCTCCTCGGCAGAGCACCTTCAGGTGCATTTTAAAACCTGAGAACGTTAAAATACTGTTTGAGGTGAGTGGGTTTTGGATTTTTTTCTGCAAACAGTAAGCAAGGTGCTGCTGCCCTGCCACGGTACCTCCAAACATACGGCCGCTCTTCCTTAAGTCCCTTTGACCCTACGGGGCCACACGGTGATCCCAGGGAGAAGACTGCCTATGGAAACTATCAGAGAACCACAGAATATGCCGAGTTGGAAGGGACCCACAAGGATCATCGAGTCTAACCCTTAGCCCTGCACAGGACCATCCCCAAGAGTCACACCAGGCGCCTGAGGGTACCGTCGAAACGCTTCTTGAACTCTGTCAGGCTTGGTGCTGTGACCACCTCCCTGGGGAGCCTGTCCCAGCGCCCGACCACCCTATGGGTGAAGAAACCGCTGCACGATCACAGTTTTACGTCCATTTAAATGCTTCAAAAGCCTGCAGTCGAGCTGCCTACGTGGCGATTTTGCTGCGCTCTGGAGCGGGCGCTGCCCCGGAGCGGCCCCGAGAGGAGAGCGCGGGTTCCGGGGCCGGGATGGTGGCCTGGCCTCGGCCTCAGCCTCGGCTTCCCGGACCAGACATGGCCGCGGGCCCGGCCCTCGGACTACAAGTCCCAGGAGCGAGCGGGAGGGCGCGGCCGCCGCCCGAGCGGGGTATGAGGCGGCGGGGCGGCCGGGAGCGCGGCGGGCGGAGCTGGCGCTGCCCTGGGGTGACCCCTTCGGGGGGCACCGGGGCTGTGCTGGGCCCATAGCGGGGCCCCCGTGGGCCGGGCCTGTGCCTGGGCCCGCCGGGAGGTAACGGGGGTCGGGGGGCGCTGCTTTCAAACACCCGCCATTAGGCCGAGCAGGGCCGCGGTAAACAAAACACAGCGCGGGCTGGGAGGTTCCGCTGCCGGGGGTAGGTGGCGGTGGTGGGGTCGGGGTTTTGGAAAGGGGCAGCTTCTCGGCGCTTTTTCGTTAAACAGGTGTTTCAGAAGGCTCTTGTAAAGGAGCCGCGCCGCTTTCCGCTCCATCGTACTGCTGCGGTGTCCGGGCGTGTGTTGCGCTTATGTGTCCGTCGGGCTGCATGTGGTGCGCGGTGGCGGAAAAAGCCTCTTCCAGGACAAGCTGGATGTGTTGGAAGTTGCGTTGGCAATTACAGTGTCCAAAGGGGGGCAGCGAGGATGGTGAAGGGCCTTGAGGGGAAGCCGTACGAGGAGCAGCTGAGGTTGCTCGGTGTGTTCATATTGAGGGGAGACCACACTGCAGTCACAACTTCCTCGTGAGGGGAAGAGGAGGGGCAGGCATTGATCTGTTCTGTGTCGTGACCAGCGACGGGAGCCGAGGGAATGGCCTGAAGTTGTGTCAGGGGAGGTTTAGGTTGGATATTAGAAAAAGATTCTTCACCCAGAGGGTGGTTGGGCACTGGAACAGGCTCCCCAGGGAAGTGGTCACAGCACGAAGCCCGACAGAGTTCAGGAAGTGTTTGGGCAACGCTCTTGGGTTCATCGGGGAATTCTTGGGGCTGTCCTTTGCAGGGCCAGGAGTTGGACTTGATCCTTGTGCGCCCCTTCAAACTGTGATTCAGTGATTCTGTATTTCATCTTATTTGCTAGGCTGAATGGCAGCTGGGAGGTTCTCGGCTCAGTTCAACTTCAGACATATCAACTTTTGTTATCTTTTGCTTTTAAGGGCAAAATACACCTTATTTAAACAGTGAGGAAGCTGAGACAGATTATTGTCAATCAGCCTTTCTCCCTGTAATTTTGTCGAGACAGATTTTTTTTTTTCTTCTGGAAGAAAAAAAAAAGGAAAAAGAAAAAAACACCTTCTTTTCATGACTTTAATAGCTAAGCTGTGGTTTGCCCTCCTGGAAAAGAAATAAGAGTATAAATTAAGTTTTAAGCTTGTGTCAGAGATGCCATGAGAGTTAGTACCTTTATTTCCCTGTCGTGTTGGCTCTATGGTTTTAGCCAAGTCAGTGGCTTTCTAAACAAATTTCTGACAGCTTGAAGGAAAGTGGTTTTCTCATTTCTTTCACATAGCCTTATGATAAAGTTAATGCAGCATGCAAAAATGACCTTTTGTAAAGGTCAGTCCTCTGAGCACTTGAAAGATCTGACAGTTGAATTCAATAAGGCAGAAAATAAATAGTTATTCAGATGGATAGGGCTTGGATGCTAAATGGCATTTGTAAATCTGAAGGGGGAAGAAGGATGCAAGATTACTTTGTAAAGTCCCACTTTGCATATCATTTAGATAAATGTCTAAGTATCTTGTATATATATAAAAAGGTTTAAATATCTTGTGTTTGTTAACTTATAGAGAAGGAATAGCTTTTGTAAGCCATGACCAGAATGAGTTGCATCTGCAGTCTTCTACAGGCAGATGTAGTTGTGTGCAAGTAATGAAACCTGTGCTTTTTTGACAGACACTCCATGCTGCCCCGCCATGTGCAGAGGCTGGGCAGGGACTGGATCACCCACTGGAATGGCTCCCAGATCCTCGCCTTGAACAGCCCAGTTTCCAGCTGTATGAGATGGGCCGGACACTATCCTCCCTGGGCCTCCTTTCCACTTCCTATCCCAGCTGATTTCTCAGGAAGCTGGAGACTCCCTCCATTTCTTGGACCTTGGAGACAGTTTCAGAACTCTAATTGGCATCTTGATAACTACACACAAAGTTGTTGCTTTCACCTACCGAACCCCAGTATGAAATCTGAGGGAGAGGAACCACTGACAAAGAAGAGAAGACTCAGTGGCCAGCGTGATACTTCAACTCCTGAAGAAGAAACAAACCTCTCTAACAAAAAGGAAGCATCGTGTCATTCTGTAGCACAGAATGAAGAAAAACATAGCAGCAAGAAAGGTAAAATATGCTTTTTGCTTATTTTCTTTGTTTATTTGTTATGCTAAATACACCTACGGAGTTTTTAGCAATATTACCTACTTCTTTTTAGTTACTGTTTTTCTTGGCACCCCCCTCGTGAAAACATCTGTCTTGAAAATGTTCCAGTTTTTAAATGCTATTTAGTCTGTAAACTTGTATTTTGTGCTGTCAAACAGTCTACTAGAACTAGGTTGACTGCATGTGGCAGTAGAACATTGTCACTTAGGTGAGAAATTGCCCAACCTGGGGAGTCCTGAGCTTGGTTCAAAGAACTCTCAGGTATCTGCCGCCTGATCAAGGCTGTTAACTTGGGAACTCTGTAAAAGCAAAAAGATTTGGCTGACTTGCTGTAGGGCTGAGCTGGGCTGGCAGTTGTGTGGCTTCATTCCTTGTCCTCTGCTTGAGCTCATGAGCCCTGCTGGACCTGAATTGGTTTCTTTCCAGACCAGTTGAGTTACCTGTGACCTAGATAACCGAGAATGAATGGACTGAGATTTAATGGGGTTTGCTTCCAGTGTGATGGTGCGATTTTGTGTTTACAGTTGTATTCTGCCACCGGCATGTTGGCAAGTCTTGTGTCAGACCATGTGTGGCAGAGCAAGCAAGTGCCTTTATCCAGATTAATACAGTAAGAAGTGCAGAGTTGTCTCCCCAGCTCAGTAGCAGACTTTAGTGAAACTTCAGTGTCTGTGTTACCGTATTGCAGATACAACCCTCTACACAGCATTCAAATATTTTACTGAGTTTTGTGTATATTAAGTTTTGTCTACTGTGGAGCAAAGAGAGGGACACAGACAAAATCATGGCCCTCTTGTATAAATGACTTCCTTAGCAAAATAAACTGGAAGGTGTGTTACAACTGAAAAGGGCAACAGATGCTATCAGCATCCCAAAATAATAAACCCTACACAAATATCCATAAGGCTTAGAAACATCATATCTATCTCCAACAGCTGAAGGAACGGAGTTTGCTTTGTGCCTAAATTGCTGAGTCCTCTCTTAACCCTCCTTGTCTTACCTTTATCTGAGAGCATGATTAGCATTGTGTTCCTTTCTGGTTACCTTTGGTTCACATATGGTAAGGTGATGGTAATTAAAGATTCCTGCTGAGGAGCAGTGGGGCTTCTCTCCCGCAGTAGAAACGGTACTTAAAGCCTTGCTGCATTCATTGCAAACACTAGATAAAGTCCTGAATAATGTAAGCACAGTGATGAGATTTAGTACCCAAATAGGGGCAGATGGTAACAGCTGTAGCTGCAGTCTGCCACTGGTTGGTATCACGGGTAACTGGACCTTAGCTTGCTCTCACGTGAGTTCAGATATAAAGGCTGAAAGGCATCTCTGTTCATGAATTTTGTAAGTGGAGAAGCACATATCTTAAAAAGTAATTGGATGCCTAATGATGAGTGGATATGTTATAAGTTTTCATATCATTATACTACTAATAAGTATGAAATTAGAAATGGCAGAAAGGAAAAGTAAGCCTTTTCAGAAGTTGTTGGTAATTCTGAGGCTTGTTAATTTTTTAATTTCCCAACCTCACCGAGGAAGATTGGGTGAATTATTTGTTTTGGGACTCCTGTAGTGCACCCTGTTGCAGCTTATGGCTGAAGTTTACAGACTACAGAGGCTAGAGGTGAGTGACTGATTGATTGCTAGGCCTTTGTTAGTCATGGATAGAGGGATCAACAAGATGCCCAATATGCTACTCCAAAGAGTGTATCCTGGACTGACATACACTGTCTCTGCTGAGGAGGTAGTGGCAGAAGGCAGCATAAGTCTCTCAACAGACTGGATTTGGCTTACCAGTTTGACAGCCCTTCTACAGGGAGCAGAGGGGTTTTATCTGACTGCAGCAATGTCCTTAGAACAGGGCCAGTTCCCCAGTTTCAAAGCAGTTGAAATCCAGGGCATAGAATGGTTTTGTGCTGTATTTTGGGCTTGAGGTTTTTTGTTTGTTTGATTTTTTTTTTTTTTTTGCTGATGCTTATATAAAATTCATCTTAAACAGAGGATCTAAATCACTGCTCATTGAATAAGCTTTTAGAATTGCTTAAGCAATTTGAAAGACAAATAGTTGTCAATAGAATGATTTCTAAGAGCAGTAAGAAGTCATATGGTCCATTACATAACTTCTTTTCTGCTTCATGTTCTTTTAACAGGAACCATCAAAAGACACTGGGAATATTTCTGTCAGCAGAGTAGAACAATGAAAATCTCTGAAAATAAAGAATCTGACCAAAGCAATAAAGAAAGTGAGGCAACATTTGACTTTACAGTCATGTCCTACAATATTCTCTCACAGAATTTGTTGGAAGACAACTCTCACCTGTACAAACACTGCAGGCAACGATTGTTATTTTGGACATACAGATTTCCCAACATTCTACAAGAAATCAAACAGCTGGATGCAGATGTGAGTAGAAAATGAGCATGTGGATATTTCTTAAGAACTGATAAACTGGAGTAGCAAATTCTCCTTATATTGGGGTCTGGAAGAACACTTTGCTTTGGGTTTGGTTAGTTTGGTTTTTGTTGGTTGGATGGAGTTTTTTGTTTGGTTTTGAGGCCACATTACTCATCGTTAGTCTTAATCAGGAAGTCAAGTCATTAAACTTTTTGCTTCAGACCAGCAAAAGTTCAGTGATAGAATACAATCTGTTTGTGCTAGAAAACAGTACTGAAAAAAAAGTAGTTGTACTAGGGAAACCATAGAAAAACAGCCTTGTCCCATTTGAAGAATGCAGTTAAGACTCTGTAGCCAGGAATCTGGAAATTAAAGTCCCCTTCACACTCTTCATTTCTTCCTAATAAATTTATGCATACTGTATGTATATATCTTTACAACGACATACCTTAGAGGGCTTCCTGGGAGGAGCATCAGGCAGAGGAACTTTGGAGAGGATCTGCCTGGTGCTATTAGTAACAATAAGACAATTCTTCAGGAGGGATGGGTCAGAGCTGAAGCCAGTCACTCCAGCCAGGAGCAGTGCAGTTCAGGGTACTTGCTAAAGTCTGCAGAGCCACACAGCACAGCACTGGGGTAAGGATGTGATGCCTTGTACTGCATGAACTAGTCATGGTGAGCAGCTGCTCTCAGAACCTGGTAGCTGCAGGTGCCCTTTTCACAGAGAAATTTCTTGCTAAAGCACATAGATTTTTAACTGTTTCATTGGTCTGAACTGTAACCTGAAAGTGAAGCAGAGACTTTGGAATGTTGCTTGAGATTTGACTCTCCCTTGAGACCTTGAATGAAGAACTGGTGTCAGCTGGGCAAGTGGAGTCTGTTGCTGCAGTTCAGCAAGCAAGGGTTAGTTCCCAAAGGGTAGCAAGTTAGTCCTTCATCACAGTCCCAGGGTGGTTGTAAATCTGTGTCTTACTGCAGTGTGCAGGGAGAAGGCTCAGAACCCTTCAAACAGAATATTTTGAAGTGGATCTTGGGTTCAGGTTCTTGTAATACAGAAGCTGCTTGTCCACTCTGTAGTGTGCCACTGGCTTCTTCATTCTACCACCCTAACACTTAGCCTTCCCCTAAACTGCTGAGAATGTATCAGCAGGTCATTATTTTGATTAAATTAAATCTCAAATCTGAAAATATATGTTTGAGAAAGAGTGGGGGGACTTGGAGCCTTCTTCATAATTTTAAGGAGCATTTTCTGTAGGAGAGCGAATCCTATTGTGGGATTATGGAGTCAAAAAGCTTCTGATTTATTTATTGTAATTCCTGTTCAGACTGGCCAACAAACATAGAGATACGCTGTGGTAATATTTTGATGTACTTAATAATATATTTTAATTGTAAACTTTTGCCTTAGGTGCTGTGTCTACAAGAAGTCCAAGAAGACCACTATAGAACAGAGATCAAGTCAAGTTTGGAATCCCTGGGTATGATGAAACTCTTAGGACCAATACATTGTCTTCCCCCCTGCCCCAGTATTATTTTCCTCAAAAAAACCTTTCTTAGATTATAGAATCAAGTCTTCTGCCATCACGTGTAACAGTGTTGTGCACCCCCTTCTATAAATTCATCAAGTGCTCTCTTGAAACTACCTTAGTGTTTTTTTACCAGCATTCCTGTTGGATAGCTCTTCAAGGACATGTTTTTCTGGCTTGGAATCTTCCAAATATCAGCACTACATTTCATCCATGGTCAGTGTATATCCATTAGTTTCCATACTAGTGCTGTCAGTCAGTCTAAATAGCACTGTCTTGACACTCTCCCTCATGCAAATTTATGGAAAGAATGTGTTGCCAAGGGTTTTTGATTCCATAGTGGTTTAAACTGATCTAAATCTTTTGGGCCCTGCACCACATTCTGTTCCCAGGGCCCTGCTCTCATCCTGGTACTGGTTCTTGTCTGATACCAAGAGGAGCCGGGGAAGGAGCTTCACTGGACTGATACTTTTTCCTTTCTCGATTAGTTGAGGTAGTCTGGCTCCCAGAACTGATGGTTTGCAAAGAAGGTAGAGTAATGGCAGTACTGATTTAAATCACAACACCCTAAGGGAGGTGAGCTTCTCACTACTATATGTGAGGCTCCAGAGCTTGATTTGGCTACTCCTCTCCTCCTCCCTACCTCTCAGGGCATGTCCTGCCCCTTCTCCTGGGCTAGTTCTGGCACTCACTTAGACTTTTACCCCAGTGAAATCCACCAGTCCAGCAGAATACTATCCAGACTAATTTTATTTTTCTGGTTTATTTTTCTGGTGGCTTACTGAGTTAGCAGTAAGTGCCACACCGAGTGGCAGGAGCAACATGACCTGAAGCTGGGAGAGGGGAGTGGGAATCCCCTGTTCCAGCACTGGTGTGAACTCAGAGGTCAACTTGCCCCACCTCATTGAGGCTGTACTTCATGAATACATATGGTATGAGCAGGACAGAGAGGTATTTCAAAATGGCAAAAACTGGACATTGGTTCAAGATTTAATTTTTTTCCTTACATAGATAAGATCTAATTTATATCTACGTTTCATCTCTACATAAAGTGAAGAAATTGGCAAATATTTTTAGGTGGACTTGTTTGAATTCCAGTGCTGTCATTTGACAAGTATCTCAGTTTCCCTGTTGAAAGCTTGCCACTTGCTGCTAACTTGATAATTGCATAATTTTGTAAATGTGTTTGAGACCTTTCTTCTAGGAATCATTTCAGACATTGATTTATGACTTAGACTGATTAAGGCTTTTGACTGGAATGCTTCACTGGTATTATTCCTAAACCATTCTGGTAACATCCAGAAAAATCTTCAATCCACAAGTCAACTTTT
Organism: Empidonax traillii; assembly: GCF_003031625.1. Classification (NCBI taxonomy): domain Eukaryota; kingdom Metazoa; phylum Chordata; class Aves; order Passeriformes; family Tyrannidae; genus Empidonax; species Empidonax traillii. Next base: position 483,867 of record NW_020955489.1, on the reverse strand, counting down.
ATGTGACTTGTGGGGTTTTTTTGTTGTTTTGGTTTGAGTTTTTTTCCACATGAGGAGAGAAGAACATGGCTGGTATCCTAAAGTATGTAGATGCTTATACATCACAAAAGTATTAGACCAGGCATCTTGTCCTGTCTCAGTTTAGATAGGACAGAAAGACTTGTGTGTGAACTTCACGTGGGCTTTGGTACTTCAAACTGAGTGTTGGCTATTGTGAGAAAAGTAACATGAGATTTTTCTAATTTTTTTGTTTTAAAATCTCTGTTTACACTATGGTATTTTATGTTTTTAATTGCCTTTCTTGCAGGGTATCACTGTGAGTATAAAATGAGGACAGGCAGAAAACCTGATGGCTGTGCTATTTGCTTCAAGACTTCCAAATTTAGCCTGATTTCATCAAACCCCGTGGAATTCTTTCGCCGTGATATTCCACTCTTGGACAGGGACAACGTTGGACTAGTGTTGCTTTTGCAGCCTAGATTTCACTGTAAGACTAATGCTGCAATCTGTGTTGCCAACACACATCTGCTGTACAACCCCAGGCGAGGGGACATCAAACTGACCCAGCTGGCGATGCTCCTGGCAGAGATCGCGAGTGTCGCCCCTCAGAAGGACGGTTCCTTCTGCCCAATTATCATCTGTGGTGACTTCAATTCTGTTCCTGGTTCTCCATTGTACAGATTTATAAGGGAAGGAAAGTTAAATTATGAAGGACTCGCTATAGGGAAGGTAGGCTCTGCTTCTCACTTCTCACAAAAAAAAAAAAGTTTAAGAAGAGAAATATTTGAGTGGTGCTAGCATGCAGTGTCTGTGATGATTTCCGTTGCAGTGCCTATCTCAGTGCCCTCTATGCAGCCTTCAAAGCAAAAGTGACTGTGGAGTTACTTAAATAAGCCTGGGTGAATTAACTGTGCCTCAGGAAATAGTGTTTCCACTTCCAGTATTCTGAAAGGCAAAACTCAGCAACAGTTGTTCAGGAAATGTAGTTATCCACAGGATGATTGTATCACTATGTTCAAGTGTCCCAGTCTAACTACTTAATCAAATACCTACTGTGGACTCCGTGGGAGGATGACTCTTCCTTTAGATAAACTTGATGTCTAGAATGATTGTAAAAGCAGAAATGCAATTAGATGCTGAACCTCAACTGTTTTCTGTTAAATGATGTCTTGTTGTGAGGTCTTGTATCTAGCTGTTGCATGTCTCACATGCTATTTATCAGCAACTGGAATACATACAATGAGAAAACACAACAAAAAAATACCCCCCGGCGTTCTTTGCTAGTGGGGAGTTGTTTCAAGCCCCTTTTTGACTTGACTTGCTCCCAGAAGGATAAGCATCCTGAAGCTGAAGTAAGTGTCAGCTAGGGAGCTCTGTATGCTCAGCCAGTCCTGTCGTGTTGCTAAAAGTGTTCTTGGGTACTCTCTCATTGTCACAAGAACTATCTGGAAAAATTGTGCAGCTGCAAAGAACTTACAAAGCATAAACAAAGGAGATGTACATAAAGGGTGGTATTTTTACAGGGATTTGGCAAGCCTTTTAAAAAAATTATTCTAAGGGGCCAAGTCTTTTTTTTTTTTTTTTGCTTAAAACTTTAAACTTTACAAAAAATGTTCACTTATTTCAGGTTTGTTTGGGGTTCTTTATTTCTTAAGATTTCTGTTTAAAAAAAAGCTCATGTTGTCTTTCTCAGGTCTCTGGACAAGAACAGTTTCCAAGGGGACAAAGAATCTTATCTATCCCTATTTGGCCAAAAAAATTAGGTATTTCACAAAACTGTGTATATGAAATAAAACGGCAACAAAAAGAAGAAAATGCAGGTCAGTTTCTGGGTTGACAAATTTTGTGAACCTTTGAATCATTCAGGTAGCACTGAAAACCAGATGTTCTCTTCTAGTGGGGACAAAGCAGTGAGTCTTGAGCTTGCAAAACTTACTTGTTGGGCTCACTGGAGTGTAAAGGGATTCATTCACATAAACATTTGCAAAGTTGAACCTTTAGAAGATAATAGTTAGAAACTGCCATTCAGAACTTGGTGCATAATATTTAAACTCCTGTGTTTGCGTCATGAAAGGCAGTTGTGATGTGACTGGGAAGAGAGAGATGAAGGAATGCAGCACATGTACCTAGTGTGAACCTACATGCTGCTTCAGTGTTTATGCATTATAGCGTTGGCACTTTATGGAGCAATTGGGAAAAGCAAGTAATTCCTTGTTGGGTATTGCTATATTTTTCATCCACCATTTTTTTCTTTGACAGAAAAAACAATTTTAAATGAATGGGACATAATTTGAAAGAGTCTTTAGAGGGGATTTTACTAATGGAACAGAAGAATTCAATCCAGCCTTGCGAATTGTATCTTGCCTGCTGCAAAAAATAAGTGTACTTACAGATACTTTTTTCTGTAGCTTTTCTGTATGTAGCTCTTCAATATTGGTCTCAGCTATATCCTATTTTTAAATGTAAATTGAATGTATTTTTATTTTGCAGAAGAAAAATTGGAAGCAGCAAAACTGGACAACACTCAGGAGATTGTAGTAGCATCTGAAAAGTATGTGTTAGGGAAAAATATGGAAACCCTTGGCTGGTTACTTGGGAGTTGGTTTTGGTTTTAGACCAAACTTGTGTTTGATTCTGGTTGTGGATACAAGATGCTCACTCAACCCAGTTCATATATGAGTTGTTGCTTTCATGTAAGCTGCTTTCATGGACATTTCTACATGTGTCAGGGAGAGATTGCTGAATGAGAGCACATGAATGCTTACAAGTGTATGTGGAGGTGAAAGCTACCTATAATTAAAGTGTCAGTTAAGCCTGTTTGGATAAGCTCTTAGGTATCTGCCTTGAAAATACTGCCTGAATTTTTCCCTTCAGAGGTTTAGGCCACTCACACACAAGGCTATGGGATTGCTTGCATGAGAGAAACACTAGTTTGCATCTCCCGATAATTCATTTTGTTTGTAACCGGGAACTATTTGGTATTTCTTCATTGCTCATTCCTCGTAGGACACACAAGAAAATAAAATTATTCTCTTTGATTCCCCTTTAGGATGTCTTCAAAATTGCGGCACCATTTTAAATTGTCTTCAGTCTATTCTCATTACCTTCCTGAAACTGGGGTGCCAGAAGTAACAACTTGTCATTCCCGAAGCGCTGTCACTGTGGATTATATTTTCTATTCTGCGGCAAACGACGATACTGCTGCCCAGCCAGGTAAAGGAACCAACTTTTCATTATTTTCCACAAATGCTAAATGAGATTAAGAGAAATGTAGTGATGATTCAATCCGTTTGAAGCACTTCAGAGGTTCGTGGTAGTGCTTTCAGTGCCAGCTGCTCCCTGAGAATGCTGGCCTTGTCAGCTCACCACAGATGAACCTGCACTGCCACACGGGGCAAAATGTTTTACCTAACTCAGCATCTCTGCAGTTGTCATCTCATCATGGAGACAAGACCTGAGGGTACAGAAAAGCAGCAGTGAAAGTAGCACCTGAGAAATATTGCTGTCAGTAGCTCAGGCCAGACCTACAACGAAGCATTATTTCCAATTATCTAATCAACAAAATGCTGAGCAGCAATTTATGATGTGCATTAAAACTGATGAAAAACCTCGTTTCTTGGCAATTTACTTTTCAGCTTGTCTTGATGTAATTTCTGTCAAGTGACAGACTCCATGGCCTTTGCTCTGAGCATGGTCCCTGGCACATGCCCAGTTGTCCCTCTCTGGTTTGCAGTTGCAGCTAAAACTCACCAGATGGTGCAAGAAAGTCACGGTATCTCCGCGGGAATTTCGTGATGGGAAACACAGTCACAGTGTTTATCTGTCCTTTACTGTGTTTGTACTCGTACCGTGGGTACTTCTGAGCAGTGTGCTTCCCGTGCCCTCATTAGTTCTGTGCTTTATGCCATCGACAGAGGTCATTCCACAATGCAGTGCTATCAGATAAATGGTTCTGCAGAACTCGGAGCAATGAAAGCTGGATTCTATTCCTGCTCCCACTGTAGATTGCAAATGATTTTTATATATTAACATGGTTTTCAGTATGTGAAATGAAAATACCACCTTTGTGTCTCATACCTGATTGTTAAAATTCATTGAGTCAGTTCACAAAAGTCTCATTTGTCGTAACATGCACACTAAATGCTGTATTAATGTAAAATAGCAAATACAAAAGCTTCAACTGAAAAACAGATATGAGAAGCGTTTAAATGACTTCTGTATGTCATGTGATTTAACAGAGTGCTGTGTGATTTCAGAGTGCATTTCTGCACAAAATTTAATCCTAATTCACCTGCTTATATGTTTTGTTGCACCATCATTGTCCCAGAAGAGATACAACACTTTTTTCTTTCTGCACTTGTTTTTCAAATAGAGTCTTCTCCCCACATCAGAGTACAGAATGAATTTTCCAAGTAGTTTAAACTGGTATAGTTTTTAGTCACTAGTTCTTAGAAACTAAGTAATGGTCTAGATTTTCAGTTTTTTAATGGGCCTCTGTATTAAAAGTTGCCACAGTCTGAACAAGTGAATAGTAAAATGTGGTCCAGGTTGACTGATTGTTGGTTTGTTTGGGTTTTTTTAAGGGGATTTTTTGAAAAATTTGTATGCTTTAATCTGTCATGCTTAGCCAAGCATTTGGTTTGGTATTCAGGATTTGCACATAGTCAGGGTTCAGTATCTACCTGAGTCCTGCAGGGCATAATTTTGCTGGTTCCAGAGTGTTCTGAGCTGACATTAATCACTGCACAGACCAAGCTCTGTGGCAACAAATTGCCCCTTTGTAGACATGCAGGTGCTGCCTCAGATGATAAATTTGTCTCAAGACCCATGTGGATGTGTGCTCTGGAGCTGCCAAGACATCTTTGCAGTGATAAAGCTGTTCTTTAGAGCAGCATTTGACAGCTGCTGGGTTGTTAGAGGGCTGGAGATCTGGCAGGTGGCAAAGGATGAAGCTGTTGAACTATCTGAGAAGTTTAGCAGTTGCCAGATAGTCCTTTAAAGTATGTTTTATGGTAAGCCAGAACCAGGCTCAGCCAGGAAGTTCTGAAATTGCTGATCACTTTCATATAGAAAGTACTTCTGTCAAAAGTTACAGCTGCTGTTTGTGCTGGTCCTGAAGGCACTCAGCTTGGCTCAGTATCACCTCTGTGCTCCGAAGGCCGTAGCTAGGGTTGCCAAATAATCTTCTCACCACTTAGCTTAAGAAGTCTAAAAGTTTGACACATCGTGCAAGGATCTCAGTGGAATTTCTTGATTGCTCTTTGCTGATGGGCAGATTGTGCCTGACAAATTTAGGGGCCTTCCCTGGCAGGGTCACAGCAGTTGTGGATAAGGGAAGAGCAACTGATACCATCTACCTGGACTTGGTGGGAAACAAACAGTTGGAATCAGTGGCTCGATGAGGAGTGGTACTCCTCAGGGATCAGTACTGGGGCTGTTGCTGTCTAACACCTTTGTCAGCAACATGGACAGTGGGATCCGGTGCACCCTCAGCAGGTTTGCTGGTGACACCAAGCTGTGTGGTGCAGTCAAAAGGCTGGAAGAAGGGATGTCATCCAGAACAACACTGACAGGCTTGAGGTGGGCCCCTGCAAACCTCAGGGAGTTCAGCAAGGTCCTGCCCCTGGGTCAGGAGAACTCTAGTATGAAGGTGAGGATGAATAAATGGATTGAGAGCAGCTGGGAGGAGAAGGACTTCGAGGTGCTGGTTGATGAGAAGCTCAGCACAGTCCTGCAGTGTGGTCTTGCATCCAGAAAGCCAACCCTGTCCTGGGCTGCATCAAAAGCAGCGTGGTCAGTGGGTCGAGGGAGGTGATTGTCCCCTTGAACTCTCCTGGAATGCTGTGTCCAGCTCTGTCACCCCCAGCATAAGGAGGATGTGGACCTGTTGAAGTGAGTCCAGAGGAGGCCATGAAGATGATCAGTGAGCTGGAGCACCTCTCCTGTGAAGACAGGCTGTGAGAGTCGGGGTTGTTCAGCCAGGAGAAGAGAAGGCTCTGCAGAGGGGCATTGTACAAGGGCAGGTAGTGATAGGACACAATGGAATGGCTTTAAACTGAAGGAGAGTAGGTTCAGATTAGATGCTAGGAAGAAATTCTTTACAGTGAGGTGGTGAAGCACAGGAACAGGTTGCTCAGAGAAGCTGTGGCTGCCCCATCCCTGGAAGTGTTCAAGGCCAGATGGATGGAGCTCTGAGTAACCTCGTCTAGTAAAAAGTGTCCCTGCCTATGGACAGGGGTTGGAACGAGATGAACTTTAAGGTCCCTTCCAACCCAAACCACTCTGTATAATTTTGTAATAAGGACAAGGTTGTGAGTCACCTTCCCCTCTTGTATGAGCAATATGGTGTTTCCTCTGGAGAGCGGGTGTTCCTTGGGCAATTACAGAAATAGGTAGCAGGAAATAATGGAGGAAGATCCCTTTCTTACGATGAACAGTTAGACAGGGAAATACTGTAGGACTTTCATCCTTATGAGTAAGAGTTTCTGTATGACCTGACTGCTGGAGAACTGTGTGCTTGAGAATACAGAAATAAAATGTCATGTGAATCAGTAGTAGTAGTAGTGGCCAGTCTTCGCGAACGAAGAACCGGGGAAGGTCTTTCCACCTTCCAGCCTGCGCATTGGATTTTTTAGGTGAGACACAGTGTGCGTGGAACTGAGCCCACCCTTTAATCCTGAGGTTCATCTGCCGGGGCCAAGCGAGCTTGGACGGTGGCAGTGAGGTCCTCAGGACGTAGATGGATTGCCTTACAGGGCTAACGAGCTCCATCTGCCTGGGGAGTGGCCCCGACCGGGAATCGAACCCGGGTCTCTGCAGTGACAGGGCCGTGTCCTTAACCACTAGACCACCAGGGGCTCCCATTGTGAATCAGTAACTTGAAGAAGATAATTAACGTTGCAAGAGTCAGGTCTGTTTGCAATGCTGTTGTGCTAAAGTACAGGACTGGATTATGTGAGGCTTTTTTCAGGAGAGTTACAATGAACAAATAAATCCCTTTTCTTTTTTAACTCAATTTATCTCTCCACAAAGTAGAGTCCTTCTGAATACTGGGAGCTCTACTAGTTATAAGCTCTACTGTGAAAGTCATAGTAAACAAGAAGAATTTCTGAACTTAGTGGTGATCTTGCATGGAACAATAATAATTCAGATTATTGCTGCCATACTGTTTTCCTTTTGCTACATCTGTATAATGTGTGGTAATTAGCCCAGACTGATAAATATTTCCTTTTGTTGTGTTGTTTGTTTTAACCAGGAGCAGAGGATTCTTTTCGTGGAGGTCTGAAACTTCTTGGCAGGCTGGCACTTCTAACAGAGAAAGATCTCTGGACTGTTAATGGTCTTCCCAATGAAAATAACTCTTCTGACCACCTGCCACTGCTAGCAGAGTTCAGGCTTATTGAACGGTAATACCCAAAGGACTTTTTGTTTAGGTAAAGTTACCTTCAGCTTCTCTCTTCATGGAATGATTTTTTTTTTTTTTTTTTTAAAGATTAATTCAAGCACTGCTGGTCCGGTTTAAATAACTTTGCCTGCATGCAGATTTGTTAGTGTTGTGTAAAGTAAACTTTTTAAAGAGACTTTTTTTTTTTTTTAATGTTTAAATTACTTTATGAAGTCTTTAAGGCAAAAAAAGAAAAGACTTTACATTAACTTTCTCTTTGATAAAGGAAAACATCCGTGCCAGACTCAAAATGGCATTATTTTTCATGGAGATGTTGTAAATGGTTTTTATTGTAAATCATAGTAAAAAGGACTGTTTTAAGAACTGTGTGATTCTTCAATCAAAGGGGAATGTGTTTGTGTGCCTGTGACATTCTATAATGAGCTGAAAATAATGTCTTACTACAAAGGTGCTCTGGACACTTCTGTCTAAACACATCTGCAAAGGAATTTGCTTAGAGGGTAGTCAGGGCAGAGGCTGCAACACTGAACTTTCAAAGGAAGAAGAAGGTTTTGCAGTAAGGCAAATTTTTATTTGCTTCTTAAATTTCTAAATTTAATTTGCTTCTTAAAATTCTAAAAGCTTAAAGTGTAGCATTCACTGGAATATTTTTAAAAATATCTGCAATAAAACCAAGCTTAATGAGCACACCACCTTACAGGAAACTTAATTAATCTATTATAGGAACCAAAAAAAAACAGTTCTTGACATCATGAGGCTTCATACATATTGAACAGCTGGAGCACAGGGTTTTTTCCATTTAGTTATTTAAAATGTCAGGTTGTATCTTGAAATGACAGATCCTGAGGTATTAAACGATTAAGACTTTATTTTCATGATGGACTCATAAACATTCTGTGCCAAATGAAATACAATTTACAAAATAATAAAAAAACCACCTAAGACTTCCTGCATGGGAAACTTGCAGGGGCTGGAAACAAGTCCTGTAACTTGGTCAAACTACATGTGGATGTGTATGTAGAACCAACTTCAAAGTACCAGAATTGCCTTTCAGTGTAGTGCTGGAAAACCTTCACCCATGTTCCTGAAATCACAATCGGATGCAGTTGTCTCCCAGGAGCGCTTGTAGAATTTTCCTCTGTGTTCCCTTTTCCCGACTGCAGGCAAACAACTGCAATTACTTTGTGCTCTGAGAATAATGCAGGCAGTACAGCGGTAGTAATCACAAAACCAGTTGAATTAAAAAAGTTCCTCAAGCGTTCCATGCCAAAATGTGACTACCTACCAAAACATTCAGCTTAAATTGCCGAGATTTGGAGGGGGCTATTTTTCTCTTAGGTAGTATCAGTTAAAGATATTTCTTCTACCTGTTAACAGTCAGGTTAATGCTGAAGATGACTACCTCTTTTATACTGAGTGCTGTGTGATTGCAAGTATCTGAGTAATCTCAAAGCTGAACCTCATAGATGCCAACATATCTAAATAGATGCAACAAATTTCTGGGTACATCCAGGTTACAGCTAAAAACATTGTTCAGTTGTAGCAACTCCTATAGTCTGTGTTAAGAGCAAAACCAAAAAAAAAACACTTAAGTCATTTAAAAAAAAGGCTACAATGATATTTTTATTGAAGTTTCATGCTGTGCATATACAAGTGATGAAAAAAAGCCCCAAAAGCCATGCATGTTTTCTACACTATTTGACCACTTTGCTGTTACTTGAACCACACTTAAGACAAATGGCATCATAAGCAAGTTTCAAGAGAATATTTCAGCTGAACGTCAAAACAAGAACCAAAAGCACTTTGTCATACACCTCTACAGCATTAAAAAGCTTCAGTGTAAGTTAAGAGAAAATAAATTGTGCTGGACAATAGTAAAAACTATATACAGATGTTACTTGAGCTGAAGTAAACCATGGTTTCATAGAAAAAACTTGCCACATATCAGATAATCTTGTGCTACAGGATACAGCTGATCAAAAGGTTTTCCACATCATTGTATCCATGAGAAATTCTAAGGAATACATGAAAAAAACATTAAGTTGCAAGACACTGAGCAGCACAAAGTTTAAAACTGAAACTCTGCAGCTGATGTCAAATTACACAATAATTTCTACAAAAAGAGTATTTCCCTCTCTGCAGCTTCACTCCTTAACAAAAAAAAAAATACCTATTGTGAACACAGGAGTGGAAAAGTTTACAGAAAGAGGGATGGGAAAGGCCTCCCTGTAATTGATATGGTAAACTTGGATAAAGAAGTGTCACACATTTGAAAAGTTTTCTTCGTAGACCTTCTGAAGTCTAATTAGTAGAAAGCCTTTCACTGGTTGCAGAAGGTTGCAGGGTCCTGGTGTTTTCTTCCTGTCCTAGGCAGGTGAAATTCATTGACTTTTTTGAGCAATGAGGTCTGTGTAGAAACAATTGTCTCCTTCTGTGTTCATTTGCTGGCTGATAGAAGTGTTCTAGGAGCTTAAATCATTCCGCTTGAATAAGCATTATTGTCTGTTACAACATCCTGTCTTCACTGAGATCCCAAAAAAGTAAGTGCCCAGGAGGGGAGGTACACAAGGCCCATGGCAGTATCATCTATAAGCACAGCACAAAGGGTAGAGGCTGGACTTGCACAATAATCCAGTTTATATTTAGGCACCTAATGAAATATTTCCAGGAATGCAGCACTCAAACGCTTCCAGAGAACTTCGCTAATGTGAATGGTGGACCCCAGTAAGTCTTACCACGTCACTTGAGAACGCTGCTGTCCATCACAGGTCCTTAGACAAGTCTTAGAACAAAAGGACTGAGTTGGAAGAAAGCAGAAAAGCTTGATCTGCAGCTAGTTCAGGCAGACTTCCTTATTGAGGTTTCACTCAGCAGTGAGAACTACAACACATGTAGGAAAAAAGCCCTACAGCAGCACAGCAGAAGGTTAACTTCAGCCTGCCATTTCTGATTTACTCTAAAATGTCAAAGCATCACCACTGGAGACTGCTCAGCCTTTCAAAGACAAGGTTCAAATTTACACACAAATGTGGAAAAAAGCACAGAGACTCAGGTCAGCAATTCTGACAGTTTTTCCATTATTCCAGGTACACATATGAGAGAAAGAACTGACTAATAAGTGAACACTTGTCTCTCCAAAACAGCAATCTCTACATTTTGTGCTTTAGCAGTGGAGTCAGAAAAGACTACAAGCTTGTGACAAAAGTATAAAAAAAATTATGAAAGTTTAAAAATCCATTATTCATCGCCATCATTTAAAAAACCCAAAACCTCGTATCTCGCCTAATAAGATGTCAGTATAAGAATACACTTGCATATTACTATTACTTAACTTTCAGCAACATGCAGAAAATAATCATATAGGTGGCAGTAAAATATCCAGTGCTGTTTTAATACTACCAGAAATGCTGGGAGACAGTACAAATTAGTGAGAAAACAATAATACTGACAGTTTTGCATATCTATTAAGTCTAGTGAGGTAATGTTGATACTTTAAAAACTTATGCCACTTCTGCACTGCTTGCTTTTATTGCTGAATTGAAGATTAATACTGAATATGATTTTTCTTTTAACTGCACTGCACCCCAGCACATCTTAAAACTAAGAATAAGATTCCTCAGTTATTCCAATGCTACCACCCAGCACAATGCCAAGTTCAATTAACACTTGTACAGGGAAATGATATTTGAAGAAACTCACACCACTGGAGTCACCTGCTACACGATGGGAGGGGAAGAAAAATCTCCTATCCTGGCAAACCTAATTTTAGGTTCTCTTTGCTGATGCCTTTTCTATAAATTGAAATAAATACTGCCACCAAAAAAAAGAAATCCCCCCTTCTATTTTCTAGGTAAAACTTTTATTGTGGGAGTACATAAATTAATAAATAGTCCCATTCCTTTTGCCTTCCAACGGAGTGCAGGTAAAGTGCAGTGGGAAGCAGCAGGAAGCCCTCTGTCCAGTATGGCTCTGTTAGATGCGGAGCTGGTAGCCCACCTCGTTGAGCGTCGCCAGGTCTCCTTTCTTGTCCACCACCGCAGGCCTGCGAGCAGAAGAGGGAAGAGGGCGCTGCTGACCAGCAATCCCACTCTGCCACAGGTGTGGACAGCGCAGTGGGAACACGGGGAAAGGTTCACTTCAAAACAGGCCTGACTACATCTAATTTTCTCATCATAAGCACGATCCTGCTGTATCTGCCACAGGAACTCATGTGACTGAGCTACTCATGTGCTGCCTCTGAAGCCACGTGCCAGTGAAGAACAAGCTGTCCCATGCTGGGGTCCATGATCTGAGCCTGGAAGCACCCACTCCTGACTTGAGAGAGGGCCTAAATGAGTAGCTAAGACCAGACACATCCCACCTGTCATTGACCCCAGAGCAGGACTCCAGCTTTTAGACTAAAGTTGAAACAGCGGAGAGCAAACAGGCAGGGCCTCTCACATGGCCACTGTGTCTTCTGTCCAGGCCTGCCCTTGCCTCTTGTGTAGGTCTCTCTGTGTGAAGGGCTAGAAACCCCAAACAGAAAACATAAGGTGAACTCCTTCAGTCTCCCCTTCCTCTCATTTCACAGAATGTTCTGAGTTGGAAAGGACCCACAGGAATCATCGACTGTTAAGTGAAAAGGACATACAGGGTTCAAACCCACAACCCTGGTGTTGGTAGCACTATGCTCTAACCAACTGAGCTAATCTCAGGGGGTCTCCTGAAACCCAACATTCTGACCCAGTCCAGCCATTCACTTGAGTAATCACGCATACACAGATGCTGTTAGGTCATTTAGTGTCTCAACAGCCTGAACCAAATGAAACCTTGAGCAATCACTCTCTCCCTATTTAGCAAACAGTGGTAAAGCTCCTGCAGCAAACTTGTCAAACCAAAACAATCCAGCTGTTATGGTCTATGGAAGTGTCTAATCTGAGAGTTTATTCCAGGCTCTTAGCTGCTTTCACACGAAGCAGTATGTTTGCTTTTCTTAAGACAGACATTGTTTAAAACACACATTTGTCCTAGTACTCTACAACGTGTCTGCTTCCTTGCAGAAACACAGCTAAAGCCCAGAGTAGGACAATGTGAGGCTGGTAATGGCTCCAGTGCTTTCCTACAGCCCCTCAGACCTGGCTTGCAGCTCTCAGCACTCACTCTTTGCTCATTATGCAGCAGCTGTGACCCCTGAGTTTGCACAGCCAGGCTGGCGCTTATCTCCCCCTTGCAGCTGCCGGGCCATTTCCATGGAAGCTGCTCAGGGCAGCCAGCACGGGCTCTGGAGAGGCAGCTCAGGAGAGGCAGCGTGCCACAGGCGGGCTGGCAGGCCAGGGAAAACCCAGCCCTGCCCATGGAATGTGCTGGGTGCATGCACCGGTGGAAGAGCTGTACTGCTGCAGCCCTAAGAGGTGAGGGTGTATAGCTTACGTGTGTGACAGAGCCTCCAAAATATTTTTTAATTCTTTAATTCAATAGGGAATGTTTTAGTATTTATTTTTAAGAGCTGAACTGCTAAAACTAGATCTCTGCTGAGATTCTGCCTAGCATTTGAGAGCTGGGGACGTTGCTATGGACAGCTCTTCTGCCTTGTCGCACGTTGAGTGAAACCTGTTGTTTTGCCACTTATCCAAGCACCTCTAATAATAACCCCGTCATCTTCTTTGCAGTACTGCCCTGCACCCTTGTGTTTATCTCAGTTTGTAAGTACTTCACAGATGTGAAGGAGTCTTCACTGGTCCTTCTCACTTGCAAGAAGGAATCACACTTAAAGAAATCACTGTAAAATAGTTTGGATTTTTCCACTTTATTCCTTCAGAGCAGATGGGATTCGACTAACCAGTAAACAAGCTACAAGCTGCTTCCCTCAGCACTTGCACAGGAGTCAAGACCAGCAAGAGATGCATTGTTTGAAACTTCCAGTGTCTATCCTTCCTCCCTCCCTCCCTCCAATTTATGGATGTTCTTCACACCCTTTTCTCCCTTTAATTAAACCTAGAATATGGTTTTAATTAAAGCATGTCTGGATAGTTCTACCTTCTCTGATTATCCAACAGAGATGGGGAGTCCCTGCACACCCATGGTGACATGCCCATTTCCACACATCCATCACAATTCTCTGTAGCTTCTAGCTGTAAACAGACTGTCCTCCATGAGGTTTTAGGAAAAGACAAGAATTTGTTGGACCAGAGGCAGCACAGATCCCAGTCTTCTCGGCGGCCTTACACCAAACCCGGCCTCTGAAGTGAGGGACCTCTGCTGTACTAGCCTGTCAATCACGCCTCCTGTGCAAAGTGTCTTGACCATGAGCAGATGAGCAAGCTGTGCCTCGCTGCTGAGTACACAGTATTCATGAGCTGCCTGCACTGGATCTGCCTGATTTTGCACATCCTTACAAGATCCGAATATAATCCTGCCTCCTTGCACATCCTAATAAAACAGACTAACAATTTTCCTTTCAACAGTGACATTGGGCTGGAAACACACAAGGCCAGTGTTGCCAGGACACTCGCAGAGCATGCACGTGTTAAGCCTCAATATGAAACTGAAGGGAAATAGAGCTGGTGAATTGACATTTAGGAGCAGAGATTCTCCAGGCTGCTGCATGACCCTGCCTTCCAAACTTAGAGCAACTGTCCCAAACCCCTTCAGCTCCAAGCACTCCTACCAAGGATGAAACACTGCATTGCCTCTTCCAGCACAGGCTTGCAATTCACTGCACCCTTCCATTTTGGGACTTCAGAGGATGGACAAATGGACACAGTAAAACTTCACACTCAGCAGATTTACCCCACCCTATATCCTCTGTATTCATGCTGGCCACCCTTAGCAGGATCACACCAGATGTAGGCTAAGAGCACATGGACTGTTACACAGCTCAGTTAATGAGCTGCAATTTGACCGCACACCAGCCTCCTAGACAGGCACATAGTGCGTAGTGCATCGCCACCTGCTTCCTGCAATGTGCCCTATCTGCCTTGTAGCTGCATTTCCAGGCTAAAAGGCTATCGTGGGCTTGCTGGCAGACACCACTAATTTTTACCTAATAATCCAGTAAGGAACCAGGATAAGAAGTTAAATGTTTGAGGCTGTAAAATCCCCTTCTGTCCTTAAGCACTGCTTCAGTCTTTGTCCTTCAGAAACAATCCAGCAAAGACATTGCAGTTCACTATTCCAGTTCACACATTCTTCAGTGGGAGATTCCTCCTAGCAGGCCATATAATTTTACTGTTGACAAAACCCAGGCTGTAATAACAGCTTGTCATCAGCAGGTGAAGCCTTTCAAATGAATGTGTTATTCAGCCCCTGCCAGCTCACGCTAGAGCAAAACACTTCTCTCCCCCTCCCCTGCAAGCTTGGGAGGGGGAGAAAAGCTGCAATTACAGCATGTGCCTAAGACATCCACAAAGAAACAAAACACAGCGTTGATAAGCGCAGCCATTCTTTAGCTAGGATTCCAGCCTAAAGCCTAGCAAACCTTAAAGCCTTTCCTCCTCTGTATGTAACACAAAGGCCTCTCACTCCATCAGGTTCTCAGAGATCCATCAATTTGCCAAAGAAAGTACCCAAATTTCCCTCTTGTATTTCTCGCCCCGTGTCAACCGCTGTACAGGCTGGTGTGTGTCATTCAGCTCAGCCCTGATGAGGGGTTGCCATTCCCCCCTTCAGAGCTCCAAGATCATCATGCTACAGCTGGGTCCTGGATCTTGTGTCATGGTGACCCAGGGTTTATTTTAGAATAACATATAATTTGCTCCAGATACAGAGCAACACAGCAGAATCGCTGAGCAGGTAACAGGTGCCGAAGCCACTGCAAGGCCACCCATACGTCACTTGCCTTTCTGTCCTAGAAAAGCAAAGCTGCCAAGGAGGAATCAGTCACTGCAGAGCAGCCACATGCCCAGCAGCTCTCTCAGGAAACCAGCCCAACTGGAGAGTCTCCAAGCTCAGTGAGACTCCCTCCTCTCCAGAAATGCATAATCCACTCCAGCAACTGCAGAAACACTATCAGAAACCCAAAAATGAAACTGTCCCTCAAAAAGAATCTAGGAGGTAAAGAAGCCTGGAACAGCTGAGCCCATTACAACTATAATTATCTATGCACTAAACAAGGAGCTCTCAGTGATGAAGCCAAAAGTACAGCATCGTGGACTGAGTGTGAATCCACATGTAAAAATAAAAGCCTGCTGTGAAATCATCTGCTGCCAAAGTATCTTGAAGTTATCTTTAGAAGGTTAGTCTAATGTCTTTGTTAGCTGCTTTAAAATAAATAAATAAGTGCTGAGACAGTAGTCTGGGTGCCTATTTAAAAAATGATGATCATAAATATGTGACTAATCTGGGTTACGTATAGGCTTTCACAGTTGTCAGCTTCCTGGCACGAGGCAGTACGGCTAAAACTCAGCTCTTCCACATCTAAGGTAAGGGAGTCTGAATTGCCAGTGGCTGTAAAAGGCCTGTGATCTTAAAGTTCGGTTTTATCCATTTAGAGGTATTGCATGCAGTTAGTCCATGCTTCCCCACACAGCTAACAACTATTAGCTACAACACAAAAGGGAAGTAGTCTGGGATTTTTTTAAGCTGATTAAAATCAAAGAATGCAATTCAAGTGATGTTTCCCGTTTGGACAGAAGGGAAAAGGTTTACTTTTCTACCATCCCTGTAAGTTGGACAGTCCAAGGACCCTGCACAGAGGAATCATCAGGCAGCAGAAACACTGCAATGCCAAGACACCAGCAGTACCAGCAGCTTCTGGAACCTCTCTGGTAACAAAGGTACCTGGGGCAGTTTTCCTATATATGCCACTGAGCATGTAAGTTTTGTGCAGCAAAACAACGCACCAACACCCTCGATTTCTGATCCAGCAGTGAGGGTGGCAGGAATACTCACGATTTATCTCTCCTGCATGCCCGTCTCTGAGGGCTCGCTTGCCTTCGGCGCGGGGACAGCGACTTACCCCGTGATCGCTCTTTCGTCGGAGAATGGGCACTTGAGGGTTTCAGAATCTGTGAGAGATGGAGGAGGGAAGGAATTGGCCTTCAGTAAAGGCAATGATTCACTGAAAATAAAAAAATTTAAATAAAGGGCCTCATACAGTAGCAGGGGTGGCACACAAAGAGCCTTCAGTCCCTTGGGGCTTATTCAAACCCTGCTCAGGTTAAGAGGAACCCAAAGCTGTTATCATGTGATAGCTGTTCAGGGGCCTCCTGCAAAAATTCAGTGTCACCAATTCAGTTCCCAGCTGAATACTGTCTAATCTACAGCTTCCTTCAGAGCTGGCAACAGCAAGGGATAAGAAAAATGACTTTGAGCCTCAGTTGAAGGAAACTCAGGCAGCCAAATCGTCCTCTCCAGCTTTTCTCTCCACAAACCATCTCTCAGGCTGGCAGTTGAACTCTCTGACAGTGAGACTTTTCAGCAGGTCTCCAGCTTGCCCACATCTTCCAGGCCCTCCACCTTGGAAGGCCATCAGCGCTCCAGGCTGTTTTAAAGACCTGACCCTCCAAAGTCAGTTCCTCACAAGAGGAGCCCTCTGAATCAAGCGGCTCAGATCCTGAAGTAACTCAAGGGAAAGGTCAGATGCAGGGCCTTCCACCTTCAAGAGTTCAGGGCTCTGGTCCTGGCCCTAAGGCGCTCAAAAGGACTGGACTCAACGTCACAGCTCAGCATAGAGATAGAGCTGGTCCCTCTATCAAAAGCAAGTACAAAATTCAGTCAGTCACCCACCCATATGGACTTCTTCAACTAGAGCATGCTTCAGCTGTTTGCTCTCTAGGTAGTATTAAAAGTGTATGAATAGAACAGAAGGGAAAAGAAGAAAAAATGTAATTACATCAGTAATAAAGACCATATTTTTAAGGTGACAGTATGATTGGCAGGCCAGGAGAGATGGCAGCAGAACACAGGGGCTACGATGCCACTGGTAATGTCCATCCCAAGGTCAGGGCAAAGGGGCAAGTGCTTCAGCCAAGAAGGCACGTGGATGCTACGTAGGAGCCGTTCTTTAGCAGGGAAGAGGACAGGAACCCAGAATAACTTGGACACGATGCCACATACCTCTCCACAAGAGCCAGACCCATACTTAGCAACACACCTGCTCTGCTCTCGCTGCCAGCAGCAGGCTGGAAAGGCACCAAATCCCCTTCCACTATGACCACAAACAGCTCCTGGCCTATGCCAGGCTCGGAAGCACGGTCAGGGACACCCCTCATCCCCAAGGGCAGCCAAACCCTCCAGGGCCCTGGCAGCCTGCCCTGTCTCCCTGTTGTTTCCCTCTGAGCTCTTCAGTCCAACCAACCGTCAGGGAAGCACCAGTCTGCCAGGGACTTGCTTTACTCACCTTTCCCATGTAATCCACTTTGTGATTTAGCTGAGGGTGGTGACCATCAGGCAGCGCAGGGCAAGCCCACTGGCATGCCCTGCCAACAGAGGCAACCACTGACACGGATGTCCCATGGCATCCCTTGCAGTTTATGTGCAAAGAGCAGAGATCCCTACCTGTGACCAGGCCACCCTTCCCACCAGTTCCAGCCCCAGCCATGCTGATTATTCCCAGCCATGTTCTTCTGAAGTCATTGAGAAAAGCAAAGTGGGAAACTAGTTCTTGATGGCCAGGGACAAGCAGGGGTTCAGGCGTTTTTCAGGCTGAAGGGGAGATCCTTGAACTAAGTAACTACAAGGGCTTGAAAACGCACCAGATCCTGGGAGAGCACCACCAAGACAGATTTAAGCACACGCCCTGCCCACCTGATACCTGCTTCATCTCAGGCTGGGATCGCTCTGCTCACATCATATACTGTCCCATCTCTGGGAGATGGGACAAGGCACAGCTGCCCCCGAGCCCGCCACCCAGGTGCACAGGCCTACCTTCATCCTCATATCCCTGGCAAATTTCTCCAGCTCCTTTCTGACTTCTGTGCGCATCATTTTGGATACATTGAGGACCAGCTGTTTCCACTCGATGGGCTGAAAGCTGTGCGGCTCATGTGGGACGTATAATCCAATTTTTACTTTTTTGACTGAATGCAAGTACTTTTTATAGGAGTCTTCAAATTCAAAGATGAGGTCGCTCAGAGTTCGGTAAGTTAGAGGTTTGTCCATCAGATCTGATCGTCTGCTCATGCCCAGCGAGCCGTACCGGCCATTGCAGTAAATCCCAAGCACCACATGATGAAAGTAGTTCCCTGAGAAGTGGGTTTTAAAGCTGATGGGGAATCGTTCCACGGAGGGCTGCCCGTTCGTTAAGTATCTGGTGCGCACTGCGTCAAGGCAACAACGGTGCTGGGAAAGGGGCCCCCACAGTTACACCTGTAAAACATCCTCAGCAGTTTGGTTTGATTTTTTTTTAACTGCCAGGGCAAGGGCTTTCTTGCAAACACAAATTTATTCTCACTCTGCCCCAGAAACAGTCAATGCTGCCAAAGCCCATTTCACTGCTTGGAGAATGAGATGCAGTGGTTCAGACAGGGAAGGGCCTGACTATTAATCACACTTAGGGGGAAGGGAAAAATCCACAACACTGTTCAAGTCAGCATGACTAAAGCGAGACCATCCTCCCTAGATCTGTGAGAACTCCCCCATTTGATACCAACATCAAATTCCCACGGTCCCTAAAGGGAAAAGTGTTTACCTTTCACGGGGGGCTTGGTACGACTTACGTTACTGAGCCTCATTTTCTCACATCTTCAAATACAATCAAAAAATCCAAATTTATTCCTGTCCAAGGTGACAGTCTGCCTTTCCTTCTGTAAACTGGCCCTCAACATCGCCACTTCTCATACAATAGTGTTTTTGCATGTTACCCTTGTAACACATTGCTGAGATGAACAAAATCACCAGACGGGTAATTAGATAAGCACAGAGACATGGTCAGGAACAAACGGTTTTAAAATGTAAAACCTGTCCCTGGAATCACTGTCTGCCCATTTCAAATGCAGCATGTGCAGAGTCTAGGACAAGCTCCATAACAACATAGTATGTGATCTCAGAGGAGAACTACGCCCAGATCCAGGGTCATCTTCTTGGGAGGCTGCTGGCCCGTGCCAGGGAAAGGACAGGCTGAGAATCCCTCATGCAAGCAGCTTTGCGTCAGCACTTACGCTGCACGCAGCTCCCCTGCTGCTAATCCTGGGACAGTTGAAACTCACCCTGGCTCCACATGCTGGCACCTGGCCCCTGGGACAGCAGGTGCCTTTCCCCTCTGCAGCTGAGGCCCCCACCTACGCCTGGGGAATGGAGGAGGGATGACCAGAAAAGGCTGCAGTGAGGCTCCCCAGCCTGGGGTTACTCCAGCCAGAGGCACCTGCTGCAACTCCGGAGCCACCCCCAGAAGCAGATGCAGTCAAGGCAGTCGGTCAGGGTGCTGCCACTACAAATACACCAGCCCAAAGGACAGCACTGCCAGGATAGTGTCAGGGCATCCTGATAGATGGAGGAGTGACATTACCTTCTAATGGAGCTGCAGAAACCAGCTCAGACCAGGATTCTGCTCTGGGGATCTCCAGCATCCCCTCCTCTCCCCACCTCATGCCCAAAAAGGGCAGCGAAACAAGAGCCACTGCACAGCTGAGATATCCTGGGATGTTACTGTGGCCAGCCTTCCTCCCCTGCCTGCATAGCATGGCTGCCTGACAGCTGCTGGGAAGTTGAGAACAGAAAAAGCCTTTGTACCAACACCGTAAAACACAATTCGGGCTCAGTTGTGGTCCTGCCCAGCCTGACATGCCACCACATCACCACCAGTGCAACTCCCAGGGATGCTGATCCCTGCCCACACCCAACGTTTCACCTCTTCTCTCTACAGAGATGCAGGAAAAGCATCCAGTGACTCTCATCTGTCTCTAAAGCATTTTCTCTGGGGTGTATTTCACCCGCCTGATCCATGTTGAATTTCACGTATTCAAACATTTGCCCTCCAAGTGAATGCAGAAACCAACTAATAAGAGATTCATGAACTGCCCAGAATCCGAGGTCTAGAGCAAGGAGTTAAACAAACAAACAAAAAAACCTAACAGTCAAGAAAAACACATTGGCACAAATCTTTCAGAACAGCCACAGGAAAGCTTTTCGGTTCCATGTCAAACAAGTTTAACTGCATTCAATGCTAGATGTCATCGGCCTTAGCAGCCTGGAGAAAATGTAAGAGAGAGTATAGGAACAGACAACACTACGGGCCCAGCTCACGGTGCACTTCACTGCCTGTAGATCATGAGCCTGGATGAGCGCACAGAGCACAGACCTCCCTGACACACACACATCCCTCGCTCAACCAAGGCTATCTGCACCCACCTCCTGCTCACCTACATCATACATACATAATACATACATACATACATACATACAACATAAACACCCTGCAGCAAACGTCAAAGCCCACCCCGCTATCATCTACATTGACACAGAACAGAAACAGCTCTGTGTGCCTTTGGTAGTCTCAGTGGATCACTGTTGCCTTAGGACTAGGTTCTCCAAGGAAAAAATCATGCAATCGGTAGAACTAAATAAATTAGATAAATTCACTGCAATACCAGAATTGGGGCCCAGCACCATTATGTCAACTGGAAAACTCAGCCCACAGTCACCTCATATAAAAGGTCACCTTGCTTCGGGCCTTGAAAGGAGCATCCTGTGTACATCAAAGTCATGTTACAATAATTTGTGTCCTACAGATTCTTGCAAAAGCCCATTGTATTTATCGTTCTATGTAACTGACAAAGCAGTATCTTTTATTAACACCTATGAAGCTTTCAAACATCGCCACTATTTTTCCCCCTCATTATGAAAGAGTTTTCTCTCTGCTCCCCGAGGGCCTTTCTATTAAGTCCACACAAAGCTTTGGTGGCCACCTGCCACACATACATACTTCTGCCACGAGGTCTCAGAGAAGTTGCAATTTAATCTCATTAAATACCAAGCAGGAGTAAAAGAATCTTTTGAGGGCAGAAATTACCACCATCAAATAACCCAGCAACAACCGCTGTGGAAATTAACCTTTAGGAACAGGTTGCTTCTGCTGAGTGACTAGTTAACGAGAGTCCCCACCCGAGATGAAATACACAGCAAACGGGTTGGAAAGGCACGTCAGATCTTCCCCTCTGTCCAGGCATCATTATATACCTTTTCCTTTCTGTTCTGCCCAAGGAGAGCTGTATTGTGGCAAACAAAAGGCAACGACACAGCAATGCCGCAGCTGTAATCACACTTTTGAGCCGGGACTGTAACTGCAGGACGGAGAGTCGGGGAGTAAATTACGTGCCACAATAGGAAAGCAGGGCAGAGCAGGAGAGGGCAAAAGCAGCTGTAGCGAAAGCTCAGTGGCTTCCCGATCCTGGAGGATCTTCATGTAAATCAAAGAAGCAGAAAAACAGTACTGAGGGATAATGATCTCCTTGGAGGTCACACAAGAGGAATACTAATCTTCTGGAGAGCCACCTCTTGCCCCAGTATCCCTCTCTTTCTCCACAACCAGGATATGCACCTGAGGCTCTGCTGACATCCACTGAGTTTTCACAGAATGGGTTGGTATGGCGTGTTCCCATCCCTTGGAGATTCCCAAACTCCACTATCATGGTTTAACCCCAGCTGGCACATGAGCTCCACACAGCCGCTCGCTCACACCCCCACCAGTGGAATGAGGGACAAAATCAGAAGAGAAAAATCGTGGGTCGAGATAACAGCAGTTGAACAGGTAAAGCAAAAGCTGTGCACACAAGCAAATCAAAACAAGGAATTAATTCACACTGCCAAATGTCAGATAGTTGTTTAGCCCTCTCCAGGAAAGAAGGGCTCTGTCACACTTAACAGTGACTTGGGGAAAAAAAAAGGCCTATTAACAAGTAGGCTTTCTTGAGCACACCATTACTGCTAGCAGCCTGCAGGAAGGGCCAGATTTCCCATGACAGCACAGGATCTGCACGTCGACAAGCATACCACCATCTAAGCCACAGGTTGTTTTGCTTCCCATAGTCCCCTGCACCCAAGCTCATGCACAACCTAGCATGGATACTTGGGAGACGTTCAGATCCCAGGCTCAAGTACAAGCAAGACCTGGGACACAAAACCTGCTCTTTGGCCACCACCTGAATCTTCCTAGGCAGCAGGGCAAACGAGGAGCAGTATCCTTAGTCAATTCCAAAGGGGAGAATTAGTTAAGGTGTTAGCTGAATCAACACCTTAGTTTTTAAAACTCTGGAGCAGAAAGCATCTGGATGGGTTTTCTTTAAATCTGCCCGCTCATATAATGACTCAAGCAATGCCCTTCTGTGATTTAGGGTTGTTTTGGTTTTTTCTTCTCCACCTCCTAGTGGACTCTAAAATCAACAATGTTCTACAAAGAAGTCCCAACACCTTCCTCCCTGTACAGACTCTCTCCTACACAGGTGCCCCCACTGCAGAGCACAGAGCAGGTCCCAGCCAGAAGACAGACTTGAAGCCCTTCACCTTGTTCACTTGCCAGCAGCAACTTTTAGAAAAAAAAAATTCTCCCTTCATTTTTTTTCCCCCTTATTGTCCTGGTTCCAGCCACGACAGGGTTTATTTTTTGCAGTAGCCAGAAGAGGGCATGGCTAGGACACGGATGTTATTCTATACCACCCCATGTCACTGCCAGGGACAATGAAAGGGACTCTCTTCCAGGGGAAAGGGGTTCCTTCTGGTCAAGAAAATGTGGTGGACAGGGTAGTTGGGATAGTGTGGCACTGGTCCTGAACCAGAGTGGGGTAGGGGGGCATGACTGCAGTCAGGTCAGGCTCAGTGAGCATTTTGCAAGTGAATCACTCTCTCTTTTGTACACTTTTGTTATTAATATTGTTGCTGTTACTGTTCATTTTTTAATCTCATTGCTGTTTCCAGTAAATTTTTCTCAACCCACTATGTTTGCCATTTGTGTCTCTCAATTTTCAACTCCATCCCATGCCAGCGAGAAGGGGGAGGGGAATACAAGGGAGTGAGAGACAGTAGCCATGGTTTGGAGAGTCTAGGTGGGGACAAAGAACTGGGGAGTACCTTTCCTAAACCACGACACTCATTACCAAATAATCAGAGCAGGATCTTTCAATGTGGCCAGCACTGTGTCTCTGGGCTTTGAACATTGCTGGAACTCTGTCTTAGAAGCTGACAGCACCCAACAGAGAGCAGCTGGCTCCCCATGGCTCAGTGAGCTCAGGTAACTTGCCACCAGCAGTTTTCCCACCACTGCTAGGAAGCACAGCCCGCTGTACAGCAGGTGAGGGGACACACTGCGAGCACCAGAGACCCCCTGCGTCTAAACCAGCTTCAACGGGAGTTTAGCTGGGGGGGAAAAAATCTGGTGCCTTTGCCAAGGTGACAGGCAACAACTGTGCAAAGGACATGCTAGTGGCAGGTGAGGAGACCAGTGCTGTCCCCGCACTGTGCCTGCAGCACCAACAGAGACCGCTGGGGCGGGGGATATGGGGACACCCTCCTCTGAGCCCCAAAGGGAAAAAGCCCAAACATTAACACAGCACACCAAGGCCCTGCAGAGCCAGACCAAGACATGCTCAGATGTAAATGCCAGCATCAACTGCTTGAGCAGCCCAGCCCACCAACACTGATGCCCGAGTGAATCTAAGCACCGGCCTCCCCAGTGCCCAGACTCATAAGTGCTTCTCCAGCTGCAGGAAGACCCAGCATCACACCCAACACTGCTGCAAACCAAAGACAAAAAAGGGAAAGCCAGACGAACCTACTGGTGAGCAAATAAGGGCCCATTGCACTGCTTGTGCTAATCAATTTGATATTTATTAGTTTGAAATTCTCCCTTATTTAAATCAGACAAGATGGCATGGCAGTGCTTCATGTCTCAGAGCCCAGCAAAGGTGGGCTTTGCTGAAGTCTGGTCAAGATGAGCATAGAAAACCACAGGGTGTCTGGTTCTCTCCTCTCCTGCTGCTCATGTGGGCTGGGGAGGTACAAACAGGTGCCCCAAACCACCCTGGCAGGCTGTGCCACTGGGCACCAGCAAGCTGGAGGAATGACAGCAGGCTGAGGAGCGAGGAGGCAGCTTTATTTACACTAGCAATGCTGAAGCTGCTAGCTCAGAGTGAGGAGGTGTAGCAGGAGGAAAATAAACCTCAGCTTCAAAACCATCAGATAAGGCTTCAGGAGAAACAGATGAGCTGTTTTAAGAGCTGTTTTTCTGAGCAACCAAGCAACTGCTCAGAGGGCCTCCAACCACCAGCAGTAAACACTGAGAGAAGTTTCCAACCACAGCCTGGAGTCAGACGGATATCCCACAGGCTTGGGATTGCTTACTGTAAGGCAGCGTGCTACCAAGCCCACATATGGATGTTGTCTACACAGAGGCCTGGAATTCCCTCTGGCAGCTCATGCCCATGAAGAAAAGGCCTGAGCATCTGGTTCAGCCTCCCCAAGCAGGACTGCCAGGCTGGCATCCCTCATTTTGAGAAACCTACTCCCCAGTGCCTGGCTGCAGTCAGAGGACACTATCATAAGATTAGACCGTGACAATGCAAGCAATTAAAAGCTCTGTCCCAGCTCTTCCCATCTACCAGAGGGACTGTTTCAGCAGGATCATCCCTCCCTGTATTTCAGATAACAAGTGGGTTAAGCTGTAGACAAGCAAGTAGGAGGCAAAGAGGGGCACTACAAGGACATTAATATCCTGCAATAACTGCAAGAAACTCTCCCCCTTAGTGCAAATACTTGTTTCCAGCCCAGGGCTGTACCTGCCAGGCTGGAGGAACTAGATGGACCCACGTCTCCAGTGGTGATAACCATCATCCACCAATTAAAGCACAGAATGTATAAGGGCATGTGTATGTGTATATATATATTTTTATATATATATGTATATTAAATAATTCCTCCCTCCTGAAACACTTTTGCTCTCCTCTTCCTTGTTTAATGATATTATTGGACAAGGGGTCTAATACCCTGCATGGGTCCAACCATTATCTCACATGAACTGGGAGAAGCATGCTGGAGGCAATGGGAATGACTTACGTTCAGCTGACACAGACACGCTCCACAGGACTCTCTGAGGATGGACACCCTGTGCTGCTTCCCTCTCCCCCTCTGATATTTTGCTCTCCACATTTTAATAGCGAATACAGCATGCATAAAAATACCTTGGCACCTTCTCGCTTACTATTCCCTTTCTTGAGCTCAAGTGGATTGGATCTTTGCTCAGAAAGAGTGGGCTGAACGCACCATTACTCAGCTGATTTACAAATGAACTGAGAAATGCCCTGGGGAAGACAGCAGGAGGAATGATTCTGGTTAGGCACTGACAAGCAGATCATGTAAGCAGGGAGACATGAAGCCAGTTCAGACAGCTACACAGAGAAAAAGAGCTATGCAGACTGCTGCAAAATAATATTGGAAGATCTGTATGAGCTTTCAGTCATCTCGCAGCAGCTGCTTCTTTGGTGCATGCAGACAGGGTAGCTCAGTATTTTAACTCGCTGCCCTATAAAAATGTTTGAAGATCTAGTGCACAGGCAATTATGCCAAATTTAATTGTGCACCAAGAGGGATTAGGGAAGCATTTTATAAGAAGTCACATAGTAAAAGGCAGCTGCACAAGCCAGCGAGCAGCTCAATTAAAATGACATCTCACTAAGCCGCTCTGAGAGGCAGCCCTTGAATGAAGGCTCATGCCGAGGGTCCGCTGGAGTGGGCTGTGCTTTTTTTGGTATCCAAGCAACACGGCAAAGCCTGCCAGCACACGAATTACAAGCAGCACCTTATTTCCAGAGATATGGAATGGAGCCAGAGGTTAACACACACAGGCAGGGCTGCTCAGCTCAGGCCTATGTGAAGACACTGGCTGGACACTTAGGAGAAGCTTCTCTGGAAGCCACCTGATCTTGGAAAGCTGCTGGCCTCACCCTGTCTGCATACAGAGAACAATGCTGAAGATCAAAATCTCACAGCTGAGAAAAATCAGCAAACTTCAGCCACTTTCCAGACACACATATTCAGATGGCCCATCACCTCACCACTGCTACATTCTTTGTGTACCCACACCTCAGACAAAGTACATGCATTTTCTATTGCATGGATCTTTTAAACTTTAATGCATCTGTTACTGGACCACCACCCAGCAGACAGTCCCTGTTCTCACAGAGACTTCCAAGACAGGAAGTACAAGTCCTAGAAAGACAAGCCTGCCTCATACTCTCCCCTGACTAAACCATCTCAATTTAAAAAAACAAGTTTAACGTAAGTTTGGGGTTTTTTAAGTACCATCTAGAGACAGAAAGATTCATACAAATCTTAACTCTGAAGAAACTTCAAATGACACCAAATCATATAAATCATAATTTTCAACTTTTTTGCTTCCCTCACTGCTCAAAAAAACCCACCAAACAAAAAAACCCCAAAACAAAACAAACAAAAACAAACAAACAAAAAAGAAAAGAAAAAAAAAAGAGAGAAGGAAAAAAACACACCAAAACCCACGAAACTGAACACAAGCCAGGTTTGAGGCAAGCAGAAAAACCAGCAATGCTTTTAGGTTATCATGGTGCCTTAGTTTCAGCTAGGGTAGAGTTAATTCCTTCTCAGAAGCTGTTACAATGCTGTTTTGGATCTGGAATGATACTGCTGTTGATGTGTTGCTTCTTTGCTAAGTTGGGTTTACTTTAAGTCACAGACTTTTTTTCTTTTGTCTCACGCTCTGCCAGTGAGGAGGTACACAAAAGAAACTGGGAGGGAGCATAGCTGGAACAGGTGACCCAAACTGAACAAAGTTTTTCCACATCACAGAATGTTATGCCCAGTATATAAACTGGGGAGAGTTACCTGGAAGGGGGAGCCGATGCGGGTTCAGGAAAGGCATCAGTCAGCAGGTGGTGAGCAATCTAATTATTTTTCCCTCTTTATTATCATTATTCTTATAATTTACCATTATTACTGTATATTAGTTTATTTTCAATTATTAAACTGTTCTTACTCAAGACACAAGTTTGACTTTGATTCTCCTTCCCATTCCACCAGGGTGGGGGGAGAGAGAGCAGGTTGACTGAGGGGCTGCATGGTGCTTAATATCCAGCTGGGCTTAAAACCACAACACATGGTTATATGTAGGTCACTAATCACCCTTTGCTCAAGTGCTATGGGGAATAATCACTTCACTACTAGAAATACAGCACTGCAAGACACACTGACACTGCAGAGCAGCATCAACTCCCCCTGGGGATTATTTCCTCCACTGCTTTCATACCCAAATAGTTTGAGACACAACCCTGACACAAGGGCAAGCCCAGCATATCCACTGACATCATTTCAAGGGAAACCAGTTGATGCAAATTTTTCGGAATTGAGGAAAGCTTTCAATGCTGTCTCTTGCATTATCCTCCTGGACAAAATGTCCAGCACACAGCTAGAGAAACACATAACGATAGGTGAGCAACAGGCTTATGGGTCAAACAGAAAGGTTACAGTAAATCAGGTTACATCAGGCTGGCGATCAGTCGCTAGTGAGGTTCTGCAGGGTTCCATTTTGAGGCCAGCTCTCTTCAACATCTTCATAAATTACTTGGATGCAGGACTCAAAGGTATACTTAGTAAGTTTGCTGATGACATGAAACTGGAAGGAGCTGTTGACACCCTCAGAGGCAGAGAGGTCCTGCAGAGAGACCCTGACAAATTAGAGAGATGGGCCATCACCAACCATATGAAATGCAACGAAGACAAGTGCTGGAGTCTGCACCTGGGACAGGGCAATCCTGGATCTACATACAGAGTGGGGAGCAAGATGCTGCAGAGCAGCACCATGGAAAAGGAATATGAGTCAGCAGTGCCCTGCCAGCCAGAAGGGTCAAGTCTGTCCTTGGGGGCATCAGGCAAAACATCACCAGCCGGTCGAGGAAGGGGGTTTCCTTGCTCTGCTCTGGAGTGGCCTCAACTTGAATACTATGTGCAGTTTTGGGCACCCCAATATAACAAGGATATTAAGCTATTAGAATGTTCAAAGGAGGTCAATGAAGATGGTGAAGGGTCTTGAGGGGAACCATATGAGGAACAGCTGAGGTCAACTTGGTCTGTTCAGCCTGGAGAAGGGAAGATCTCACTGCAGTCTGCAACTTCCTTGTGAGGAAAAGTGGAGGAGCAGACACTGATCTCTTCTCCGGGGTGACCAGCAATAGGACCCGAGGGAAGTTGTGTCAAGGGAGGTTTAGGTTGGATATTAGGAGATGTTTTTTTCACCCAGAGCGTTGTTGGACACCGGAAGAGGCTCCCCAGGGAAGTGGTCACACCACCAAGCTGGACAGAAGCGTTTGGACAACATAGGCCCAGGAGCTGGACTTCTGTGATTCTTGTGTGTCTCATCCAACTCAGGATATATGATTCTGATTTCTGCTTCTGGAAGGGCATTGGTTTGAGTCTCCTGTTGACATCAAGCCCCCCAGGACCCCATCCCTCTAGCTGCATGCAGACCCTGCCAGCGTTTGCAGGGAAAGTGCTGTCAGCCAGAGCCACCTTTCAGACTCACACTCGTACTCAAGGCCTATCCCTGGTGCACAGGGAGCAAAGCGGAGCCACAGCAGCACACCACAAACCTCCCAGCACGCTCAGGACTGTATCCAGCAACCAGTCTGGCACACCATACCCTTGCACTTGCTCACCCACATCCCCTTCCCACCCCGCCAGGAGCCATCCCTCCTCACCAGCCAACAGCGGGCACTACCTGCCAGGCTCTGCCAGCTCCTTCTCCCACGGGAGGGGGCAGCAGCAGCAAGCAAAACGCTGCAGAGGCATCCCAGAAGCTGGTTTGCTTCAGGGCTTATTTTGGGTTGTGTTTTTGGTTTAAATCAAACTGGATCAGTTGTGATGAGATTTATCTGGCAATTTGTTCCTGTAGCCCTGCCTTGCCCTCCCCCTGCAGTGGTTTAGGATGGTGCAGGCTGATTTATCAGTGACAGCAGAGGAAGATCGAGAAGGGGTTCAGCCTCTAAATGAAAATACTCCTGGGTTTTTTTCTGAGCCTGAACAGAAAGCAAGCATTATGTTACAGTAAAGCTTAAACGTTGAACTATAATACACATATGTTTTTGCACAAAGCACAGCTGTGGGTTGAGAGACAAAAACTAACATGACTTGGCCATGCACACATCAGAAAAACGGAGAACTGAACCCACGCTCCTCAAGTGTTACCAAGCTCCAACAATAACCAACAGAGAAATACTAACAAAGAAAACAAGGATTGTGTAGGCAGATACTTATCTGGGCACTCTGGGTCAGATCCTGACATTATGCAGATTACCAGGGCAGAAGGCAAAGTCTGCACAGCCTAATCATAACACTTGTGAAGTGGGCACCCAGCATCCAAACTCCTACCAACAAGCCCAGGCAATTCACCAACTTGCTGACCCATACCATGGCAGCTTATCAAGCTGCTGGCACTCACCTTTGGCTGTGACCCTCTTAAACACCATCCAGGAAGGGCAATATTTTAAACAGCACTGCAGAAGAAAAAGTCACAGGTATGTGAAAGGATACATCCCCAGGATAACTGCTTCAAGGCATTTGATGGGTAAGGACTCCCTGGTCATTTCTTTTGCTGTCTCCATTAACCTAGAACAGAAACAAAATAATTTTCAGTCCTTCCATCTAGAGCAGTTGACTGGAATCAAAGGCCCTCTCATAGACTGAGGGCCAGGCACGTCCAGTTCTTATCTCTGCAAGAGCTGATGAACTTTATCCTTAACAGTGACTTGCCAGAACCCTGACATCTGGAGGATGACTGGGGAAAAAAAATAAAAAAGAAAGAGAAAAAAGGTGTTTGGCATCCCAGTGCCTTCCAGCCTCTGAAGATGGTTTGAAGGAATGCAGCTTGCTCTGCCTCTCCCAGCAACTCCACGAGCATCACTTCAGAGTGTAATACAAATCCCTGCTGAACTGGAAAAGTTGGCAAACCCGCAAGCTCCCACAGCAGATCTAAGAGTAGCTTATTTTGAAAATAACCCTGGTTCTCTTCTGGAAAAAAAAAAAAAACAAACCCAAAACCAAAAAAAAACAACCCAACAGGGTTACATGATGGCCCCCTGAAAGCTACAAATGCCCCTGTGAGTCTATAGCTGTAGCTGGACAAGAATGTACTGCCTTTTTATCACAGCCTTCTCTGCAGAAAGCTCTACCAACACAGACACTTCACACCACTGCAAGCTGAGTAATTGTCTTGCTGCTGCTCCCCACCTCCTGTGGATGGAGAAAGAGGCAAAACCCACACCATTTTCTGCATGAGTGCAGGAAACTATGCCCAGCATTTTGCGAGTTCAG
>NW_020955489.1:330771-453098 GCF_003031625.1 Empidonax traillii | reverse complement strand
AAAAAAAAAAAAAAAAAAAAAAAAAAAAAAAAAAAAAAAAAAAAAAAAAAAAAAAAAAAAAAAAAAAAAAAAAAAAAAAAAAAAAAAAAAAAAAAAAAAAAAAAAAAAAAAAAAAAAAAAAAAAAAAAAAAAGGCAGCTAAAAATTAAGCCAAAAGGATGAAGTCTGTTTTGAAGTCTTCTTTATTCATATCCTTTCCCTGGGAAGAGCTTTGTAAACAGATCCCTGCTCTACGGAAACACAATATCAAATGACTAAAATATTTGTATTAAAAAGATTATGAAAATATGCATCTGAAATCACCAGTCTTTTTCTCCCACTTTCTAATTCAGCCACCTCTTCCATTTTAAAACTTGTATTGAGTGCAAATGGCAATACAGCTTCCACTGCTATTACAGCCTGTCACAGCCACTCCACGTCCCATTTATCCAAGTTAGAAATTATCTTTTCATTTGTAAACAACCACCCTTTACACTCGGCCTTCAGTACAGAAGCCTAATTAGAGTTTGCCTGCCTCCTACACACTCACAATCAGCCACAGAAACCCCACTGCTGCAAGCACAGAGCAGCTCCGGCAAGGGCACACAATGAGATTCCTTCATCCCCCACAGTGCCTCTTCAATGCTGGTCAAAGAAGGAGTCACTGCAAAGCCCCAGCTCCATCCGGAGGTGTTACATGTAGATGATGCATGGGAGGTATCCACAAACAAGATAATGCACTGAATTTCCTATCTTCTAAAGTTAAAAGAAAAAAAAAACAAAAGTCCCAGCTGATAATGAACGTGCATCATCAAGATAAAACTTGAACTGTAAAGCTATTTGCCTCAAGCCATTTAGTGTGACATATGCCTGGTTAATATGGTCTGAGGGACAGGGCCAGTACTTCCTCCTCAGGTCTGCACCTGCACTGGCCCTGCAGCCTGCAGGCACACACAGCAACCTGCACCCTGGTCCAGGAGCTGCAGCAGGTTCTCAGGACCAGGACAGGGATGAGGATCTGTGCAAGGGGAGCATCAGTCAGGAGGCATGACCAGTGAGTGGTCAGTCAACATGCATCCATCTGCACCCACAGGAAGATCGTGCCCTCACAAACATCCATCCCACAATCCTGGGGGATACTCCGCAAACAGTTTGCTTTTTCTCTGCATGTACAGAACTGACCACAGGGTATATATGAGTGACCCAGTTCAACAGCCACTTCAGAGTTCTTCTTCCACTTTTAACAAGCTTGAGACAAAGCATGGCCTTAAACCCTGTGTTTGCACTGGAAGCAGAGCCTTTGGAGAATTCCCAAGCCACTGCTCTGCCCAAGGTAGCCTAAGCCAAATCTAAATCACTGCTCAGATAATTTTTCAACTCACTTTCAACTGCCTTCTCAAAGGCCTGGGATCCCACCAGCTAATCTGTCCTATATTTAACCTTTCATCTAAGAAGGTCCCCTAATGTTTAAACTCAATCTTTCCCTTTTTGCAAATTAAATCGGGAGTTATTTCTGCTCTCCACAATGGGCATGGAGACCATTTATTATCTCTCCTCTTGCTACAGACATCTGGATATGGAACACACTATAATCTACCCTCTCCTCAATAAACATGAGAAAGCAGACACCAATATTTTTTTTTTTAAATCCCTCCCTCACTTCCCCCAAAATTTTCCCCTCAGGTTATGTTTTCTATACCTTTCAAACAGAAAGTTTGCTGCTTTCAATTTCAGCATCCCTTCAATTGGCTCACTTCTCACAGTCCTTTAACTAAGTCCATCACAGTATAAACACGCCAATTTCTTTCTGAATCCACCTTTCAATGCATTTTTGCAACCAACCCAGTGGGCTGTTGGCTTTTTCCCTGATGGCCCACACTGAATAGTTTTTCGTGGGGCTTTTTGGGTTCCTTTTCCTGGAGGGG
This sequence comes from Empidonax traillii, assembly GCF_003031625.1. Lineage (NCBI taxonomy): Eukaryota > Metazoa > Chordata > Aves > Passeriformes > Tyrannidae > Empidonax > Empidonax traillii. The sequence goes on along the minus strand of NW_020955489.1, from coordinate 451,195 downwards.
TAGGGGGCACTGTGTTGGTTGGGTTTTAGGGTTTTTTTTAGGAGTGGAGGTTTTTCGGTTTGGCTCTTTTTTTTTTTGTAAGTTTTGTTTGGTTTCTAAGATCAGCTCCTTCTTTGCAAAATCAGCCTTTTGTTCTCCACAGCTGGCTACTCCCAAAATTCTTTTCTGCATTTGCCCTTACTAAATTACCTTATGTTTGTTCCAGCCCAGCTCTCTCCTACCCTTTGAGATCACTTTGAATCCCAATTTCACCTTGCAAAGCCTTGGCACTTTGTCCAGCCTGGACTGCAAACCATCTACTAGCAAACAATTAGTGTTATCCATACCATTAATAAAAACCCCATGGAGCTGGGACAGATATTACACACCTCAACTGGCAATCTCTGCTGGCCAAGAGCAACCTATTGGTAAGAACCACTTTCCACGTGCTGCTTTTCACCAAGTTGGGTCCTTATGTTGAATAGTGTTATTTAGACTGAAGGCCTCTGCCTTATCCTCAGGCTGCCAAATGCCATACTAAAGCAAGGAGTTCTTACATCCACAACTTCTGATTGACAAAAGCTCTTACACTCTCATAGAAGAAAATTCTCAGAAACAAGCTGTGCGCAGTGAAATTAATGTTGCCTTTCCCCTGAAACTGCAGATAAACTCAAAGTTCCTAAACTTACCTTTTCCTTTATTTTTTTTTTTAAAGGCTGATATCTTTGCCTTCCCCAGTTTCCATAGGGAATACCCATCCTCCCCATGCTCTCTAACACAAGTATTAATGGTTGGAGACCGCTTGTCAGTTCTCTAAGGGATCTACTGCAAACGACAGAGCATTCAGCTCATTTGAAAGCAACTCATTACAGATGCTCTTTGATTTGTCCTTTCCCCATTTTCCTTCAATCCTAAATTCTTACCATGCTGTCTCAGACATTAACAGTGACCAGAAAGTCCACGCAGTTAAACTCGTGAAAGAAGATTTAAGGAAGGCAGAAAAGAATTTTAAAAATAGCATCAAGCATTTCAATTCCTTCCTTGAGAAGCATTTGTTTCTGGGATTTTCTTTAAATCTTGACTGTTACCTAAAACGATTCCACATGTACAGCTAATCTTGACAACCTTATATCACAGACAGCTGGGAATCAGCCCACAGTTGCCCTCTCCACAGACCCCAGTTAGCATGGGGGCAGCCTGTAACTTCCAGGAACCCAAGGGAGACTGCCACAGTCAAAGACAAGTGTCAGGCAGCTTCCCTCTTTGTGGAATCTACACCACTACCTAAAGTCTGCCAGGCAGATCTCTATTCCAGACCAGAGCAAACACTTCTGCCTCTAACAAATGTAACGAACAGCACAGGCTGCTTGTTCCTCCCTCGAGATCTAGTCTTTGGCAGACAACAATATTTCTTTGTTAATTGGTTCAAATTTCTTTAGTGTTTTCAGGAGCCCCACCTGGACTAACTCCCTTCCTTTCTGCAGTAAGAGAGGGCCTGTAAAGGAGTTGGGTTTGGCTCTTTGAGATGTTTTCTGTTTAAAATGTCAGTGACTGCAGACAACTCATGAGAAGAATGAATTCCTTTTGCTCCCAGATTTTTCACTCAGGTACCAAGTTTCATATACAGGTTAGAAAAATCTTAAAACCTTTTATTATGCCCGAAACTGGAGTATGTCACAGATGGCACCCATCACAGTAGACTCCCTTCAGAGATGACCATGCTTAGGAGAGCTACCTTCACCAGAAAGACTATGATAGACCTCAATAATATTTTTTTATTAGTGACATCCTTCATCACATTTTCCACAAAATTCTCCTTCCCCAGACCCATGTGCTTGCATAAGGTCCATAAAATCTCCCTCTCCCAAGCTTTTCTAAAACTCCTGGCAGTTTTATTCACGACGACAAAGCCAAGAAAGAAGTGAAAGGCACCAACAGGATTAAAAGGAGAAAAAAACAGCAGAGCAGACACTGATCTCATGACTCTTCTCAAAACCAGTCTGCTTCAACAGCAAAGGCATTTCTACCACATGCTGCACATAGCACCGTATCTGTAGCATTCTCGCTTTGTGCGAGAGAGAAGCAGATGTTCAAATGCCTTCTGCAGTCTATTGTCTGCAAATGGTATGAGCCCATTTTTCTCTGCAGCCCCATCAGGTTTCCTTAATAACATGGTGTGTTGAAACAGTATAATTTCCCATCCCCCCTTCCCTGTTATTTGGTTGCACCGTTCCCACGTGACTGCTGCTCTCGCAGGCTTTCACTGCAATTGATTACCCATTATATCTGCAGCCACTGCCTGTCTCTTCGTTCTCACACAGCAGCTCCTGGGCTGCAATTCCTCAAAGACCCCAGAACCTACTCAAACATCAGTTTTTGCTTCAGTTGTAGGTCCCACTGACCAGCTGGCACTTAACTGGAGGGAACAGCACACCACCACACCTCCCCAGATACTCTGTGCAGGACAAAGGTATTTGTTTCTCATTGTGGCTCATACCTGCATCCTAGAACAGAAGCTTCCAGAGGGCCTATCACTCCTTGTAAAGCCAGTAATAACAGCTTGTTGACATTCCCATTCACAATTACAGAAGTTACTAGACATCCAGAAATCCTTTTTTTTTTTTTCTTGAAGTTCTTAAATGATCTAAGCTTGGAAATTTTAAAAATAATGGTTATTTCAGTTAAAATTAGCATTTTTTATCAGACCAACTGTACCGACAGGAAGCTGTAATATAGGTTTGACCAGCATAATCCTGTATGGGAAAAGGAAAACCAGCCCTATTGATGCCTGAAACACTCGTGTCATATGTGCACACACATTCCATGGATTATTAGAGCTGAACTCCGTGGAGTGCCCTTTACCTTCCTAATACAAAAGGGTACATCATGAAGCCTATGAAGGTCACTGTCTCGGGTCAGGATACCTGTATACTCTATCAGCAAAGCACTCCCACGGTGGATGCAGCTACACCTGTAAATCTGGATTTTGTGCAAATACAGCAAACTCGTGAGAGGTCAGACACAGACACATTTTCAGTCACAGTCTGCCAGTACAACAAGAACATCACACAAAGTTTACAGGTTCACAGCTCTACCACCCTGACTCACACAGCTATGCCAACAGAAATCTAACATTTCCAAAAGTGTTATCTGTAGTCAAGACAAATTCATGGAGTGTCTGGCAGTCTAGAAGTTAAGCTGATAATAAGAGTGACTTTTTCTTAAAGACATTTTAAATACTGAATTATAGCAGGACTGTGTCTGTTAATGAGTTCCTATAGATAATTTATGCTCGCCTTTTACATGTAGCCACACATTTTTATTTTCTCATACATCACACTGATGCTGGCACTAAATCTGTGTAATATCTACTTCTCCCTCCATAAAAGAAAAACTCATTAATATGCCCCAGCTGCTTTAGGACACTTTCACATGAATTTATGAATATTCAATTTCCATCCAGTACTCAAGCTTCTTTGTGTCCAGCCACTGCTCTCTTGAAGAAAGGCTGCCAAAGATCTCATAACACTTCCATTAGCTTTGAGCCCTCACATTATGAAATAAGCAATACGTCTAGTATCAATAAAGCTCTGGGAACAGCCTCATTTTTCAAGAGCAAGTGGCAATTGGAGGCATTCAGCATCTTGCCCAACCAACCTGCAAATGCAAACTTGAGGCCTCTCACACCACAGAAACTTGCTCAGGGCAGCGCTTGGCGCCTCAGTGCAAGACGCCTGTTGTCACCACGCTGGAAGCAGATTTCTTGCAAAGTGGAACATACCTCCCAGAAAAAAAACTTTGTAGGTGATTTTTCAGCTTTGATGAAAACTGACCTGCACACCAGATGAAGGGAAGGAAAGCTTTCAGGCACAACTCAACATTACAGGGCAATCAATGTATTATTCACACTGAATCACAGAACAGCTGGGGTTGGAAGGACCTCTGGAGATTATCTGTACAACACTCCTGCTAGAGCAGGTTCATCTAGAGAGAGTTGCACAGGATCATGTCCAGGTAGGTTTTGAGTATCTCCAGAGAAGGAGACTCCACAACCTCTCTGGGCAGCCTGTTCCAGTGTTCTGCCACCCTCCAAGTAAAGCAGTTTTTTCTCATATTCAGATGGAACTTCCTGTGTTCCAGTGTGTGCCCATTGCCCCTTGTCCTGTCACTGGGCACCACTGAAAATAGTCTGGCCCCATCCTCCTTAAGACCTGCCCATGTATCCTTCTAATTTCAGTATATTTGTATTCAGTATGATACACTTACTTTTTATCACAAAAGCTGACTAATTGTATCTTCATGCTACCTATTCAGAAAAAAAAAATCTCAGCTAATCAAAGTTTGGGTCTTCAAAGTATTTTGTGTATTTAGGACATATGACCCTTTAAACTCACTTCCTCTTGTATTTGTTTGACCATAGTAAATGCTAGCATGTTAGTGCACAATTATCTGTTGACTTGAAATTTAAACTTAGTTTCATAAAAATGACAGGAACTTGAGATAGTCTGATATGTGTTCCCCTTCTCAAATTTGGAGAAACCAAGACAGGGCAAGCATTTGAGCCCTACTGCAGTACAGCAGGATGTGGGCAGCACTCCCATCTACACGATCAAGGAACAAAGCAGCACAGGTCTTAGGGCTCTACACCGTGCAAGTCCAGCACACTCCAGGTTCGGGCAACTGTGCCTGGACATCTGGCAGCAGCTGCCCTGATAAGCTGGACCATTTCCAGGGGTACTCTCCTTAACTCCACAGAAGTCCTGCCACCCCATTCCAAGTCACTCACAGAAGCCCTAAGAGCCACCAATAAAGGAAAGAAGTCAGACACAAGTCCCCAGACAACACATTAGGACAGATAAAACAGAGGAAATGGAGAGGATCCAAAGCCAGGTCTCCAGATGTGAGCACTGTATTGGTTTCCTTCCAGGAAACAGTACCATCCTCGTAAGCCAGGCTTTCATCCAGCCCTGGAAGATGATGGCCTTTCAACTGATAAGTGCTGCACACAATTCATTTTCATCCTCTATTTCCTTGGAAAAAAGTAATGGGACAAATTTAAAAATGAGTGAGCAGCTTGAAAATTGGTTTAAGCTTCTGTAAACCCATCTATCATTCAAGGCACAAGATTTGTTTTAAACTAGTTCCACCAGAGCAGTGAACATTAGAGAAAGGAAGTAGGAAAGATTGCTGTCAGTAAGATGAAAACCTGAAGCACAAAGCTGGGGTGGGAACTGGAATTTACAGTGACGGACCATTAGATTAATGACAGAGACCTGAGGAGAACTAGAGACAGGCTAGTCTAAAGAAGTAATTATATTCTGTTTATCTAAATTTCACCCTAAAATAAAAGCATAATGTTGTCAACATCACTTCCTGCCCTAACCTGCTAATTTATTGGTTTATATTAAAGAACTGTCCTAAGTATGATGCAGCTCTTACATGCAAAGGACCCCAGTTCTCTGTTGGCAGGCTCCCTGGGCACATGTTCATACTTGCATTGCACAACCCATCACCACCCAGCTCGGGAGTCCACCACATGGAAGGAACAGCAAGATGAGAGGCAGTGGGAGAACCCAGACACAACTTAAAACATCCCGTTGTGAGCCTCCAGGGGAAAGGACTGTGCCCAAGACATCAAAATTCCTGCAGCATTTTTCAAACCTGATCTCTTCCAACCATCAGCAAAGGGCATCACAGCACAACCAGAATATCAGGACTTACATAGTTTTCATAAAAACAGCCCAGCCTCCCAACCCAACACCAACAAGCACAAAGTTAGAGGTTTCCCACCCCAGGCAGCTTTGGCCTGCAGCTATGCAGCTCCCACACAGCTGCCAAGCAAGGCCAGCCCTTCCACTCAGCAACACACAGAGTTTTGGCCCTGCCAGAGGAGCCACGGCACAGAGAAGACAGCCCTCCCATGCCATGGTGCTACAGATGCTTAAATGCCAGGTGATTAGCTGGCATGATGTGGGACAAGGACACTAGACCAATTCCAGAGACACTTACCCACTTAGAGGTCTGCTTTTTCTGATCTCGAAGAACTGTGTTCCTGTGTGATTATATCTGATTTTTCTCTGTGAAAGGAAAATAACTTGAACAGTCAAACAATAAGATAACAATGCTCTAAAGGTGAATTTCAGTTCTTATTTCCTGTTCAAACATCAAACAAGCAGTAAAAGCCATTGACTCTCAGAGATGAAGCCCTGGCATGTGAAATAAAGCAAACTTTTAACTTGTCTTCTTGTATGAGCTGTTAACCACCATTCAGTGCAGAGTCAAGAAAAAAGGCTGTCCGTCTAAAATGACACTCAAATTTGGCATTTGAGGGTTATTAAGTCGCTTATCTCCCAGGTCCCACTCACTGTTGGGTTACAAGTTTGAAAAAAGTCTCCCACTTGGGTAAGAGAAAGCTTTCACAGTCTACCAAAACCAATCAACATAATTCATGGTTTGAAAGAACTTATTTCCATTATAAGTCTTTAATTCAGTCAGCCACCTAGCTCACATATGACCTGTAAACCAATGCAGATGCATCCATTTACACTTAGGAAATATAAATCATTCTCTGAAAAACAACAATGCATTTGAAATTTAAACAACCAGCTACATGCAACTCAAGCTCATTAGTTAAAACTATGAGGATAGGAGAAAAGTTCATCACAAATGAAGCCTGCAGACAGTCAACCAAATCTCAGCACCACTCGCCTAGAAGCACAAGCTGCCATGCAGCAGCATCACCAAAAGCAGCCTCTTCCTTGCTCCTCAAGCACAGCTGTTCTCGCAGCAATGTAGTAAATCAGATCAGGATACCAATCTGTTCAGTAAAAACAAAAACAAAACAAAACTCCCAACAAAATTAGAAAAAGAAGAAAAAAAAAAAACACTATTCACTTACATTTTCTAGGTTATTTTTCCAGCTCAATCTCTTTCCTAACCTAGTTCCCAACACGGCCATTAGAATATTCATGCAAGTAAAATTGTAGTGGGGATACCAGGGCAGAAACAGGTGACCCCATGGAGGCAAACGGTGCCTTGCAAGGCATAAATAGCACAGCTGCTGGCTGGTCTAAATAAAAACTCCAGCTTGCACCAGGATGCTGTGAACTGGCTTCAATTAGAGTTCGGAGTTCTCCAGAAACAAGGCTTTTTTTCCCCTCCTGCCTTCAAAACCTTCAATTCATGAGGCCCTTTCAGGGTGCTCTGAACAAAGCACACATCCTCCTTCAGCCCTCAAAGGAAGCCCAGAGCCCAGACACTGCTCCCCAGCCCACTTTGAAGCTTTTCTGAATGCAGATCCAAACCTTGTCCCCTGAGGCCTGCTCCTGCTACATAGCAGAGTGCAGGATTTCAAAACCACTGCAGGGTGAGGTAGGGAAAAATAAAATTTTTGGAGCTCTATGTGACATGGTATCCTCTCTGGCACAACCCCAGCAAGCAACAAGCCTCTTGTCCTGCCCAAGTGGCCGACATACAGAAGAGAAATGCACCATCCCCTGCAGAGCAGGAAGGCCCCAGCCTCCCTCCCCACAGCAGCTGCTGCGGCTCCAAGCCCTGTTGCTGCCTTGATCCCAACCACTGCTCCTCAGCAGGATAACCGCGCCTGCTATTTTTGGATGCTCTTCCAGCTGCCACCCATATTCTTTCTTAATCCTTACCAGGACTTTACATTCATTCCTCATCCCCACAGCTTCCCCCCCCACACACACACACAAAAAGAGAGAGTTCAGAAAAAAAGGAAAACAGAATAGCAGCATCTGGGCCAGCAACCTTCTCTGATATTACCTGTCAGCAAGGGAAACGGCCAGGAATTAGGCATGGGACAGTGAAGGGAGGCTAGATAGATGTGTCCATCCCTGATCAACCCATCAGGCAACTTCCTGTGTCACCTGCAAGCCTGCCCACCTTGGGGTTAGGACAGCTTCTGGTGCCCCTCACCCCAATGACAAGCACTTCCTGCAAGCTCAGCACACAGGCAGTCCTCAGGGAGCCCACAGGGGCTTTGGAGGCAGAGGGAGAAAGGGCTTGCCACAACACTGTCTCAGTTGCTTTATGACAAGATGCCATATTATTTCTCCAGGCATCACGATCCAATCATAATATCCTCATAAATCAACTTCAAAATAAGCACTTCGACTCCCACCAATGCCACTTCAGTTAAATGTTTCAGTATCATTTAAAGCTAATTACATCTCCCAGAGGATTGCTATGACAAGCTCAGTGCTGCTGGTGCTATCACAAATCCTTGGAGGCGTCCTTTTACCCCCAAATGATCCCAAGCCCTCATAACCAGCTAATGCTTCAGTTAAGCTCCTGTTAACTCATGCCAGGCACAAGTCAGCCTTCTCTCCAGAAACCACACGCTCGAGAAGGATACTGCAGCATCTTCATGTAGGTCTGTATTGCCTGCAGCCATTCTGGGATTGACATGGAGAGCTTGTAGTTTGGCACAGGTGGCACTGAGGGCTGGACACAAGAAAAAAAAAAAAAGAGATAAAGAGGTTAGATAGTTACGGCTCCCCGCAGAGCGGATAAGTGATTTACTTGGGCAGTGGCATGTGCTTAGTGCAACGCAACGCGGCAGCACAGATGGCTTAAACCCCACGTGAACTCAAGCATCAGACAAAGTCATCCTGCTGACAATGGGGGCTGCCCCTGCACCAGAGCCAGTCCCATCCCTGCCAGCACAGAGAACCCAGGGCAGGCCCCCCCCAGCATTAATACCACCAGCATCCCTGTGTGGGCAGGCAGTCCAGAACAGAAAGCCAATGCTTCCCTTTTTTTCCCCCTTAGCACAGGGCAGTTTGGATGAGCAGTGTCCCAGTACTGGCTCTGCTGTCCTCCCTTCCCCAGCAAGCCATTTCAAGTCTAATTTTTGGTTTCCTTTACCACAAAAGAAAAGGAGACAAGGATCCCAGGCTGCATAAATTCCCATCTGCCATGTGTCTGCAGCAGACTTGCTGGGCAGGGAATGCATGGTACCTAGAAGACCACCTGGGACCCAGATATTTAATGATATTAAGACACTTTAAGATATAGACTGGCAACGTAATGGGATTTTTCCAAAATCTCATAAGACATCTGCTTGTGCCTAAGCATTTTAAGAAGCTGGGCCCTCAATCCATGTTTAAGCCCCAAAGCTATGTGGCTCCTGAGCCTCCAGCCAGGCAGGAAAGGGGCACAGCCTTGTCCCAAGTCCCATTATTTTAGGGGTGACATTGCAAAATACGGGATCAACAGATATTAAAGTGGGCAGTATGGTTAAAAAGAGATTAGTACAATTTGCAAAAACACAGTGGAGGAAACATTTTATTTGTATATTATAGCAGATTCATATTCAGGAACCAGCAATTTGGGTAGCCATGACACAAGATGCAAAGAAAAGCTTGCATCATCTGTGGGCCCACACTGTTGCTACAAGAGTTTGAAATGCATAAAGTGACATATCTTTGTCCTAAATACAGTTCAAGTCAGCAATTACAGACAAGAAGAGCAAGTTCAGGCAATATAGGGTCATTTCCAACACACAGATTTTCCTCTCCACTTCCCATCTCCACTTATGAGGGAGGGACTGCGCCTTTGCTTTCAGGGAGTCAGCACCGGTAATACCACAGTGACCAAAACCCAGCATTTACTTCATGTAGCTAGTTACTGCCGGGGAAAACAACAAAAAATCACAAAACACCAAACAAAAAAACCAGAGACTCCTACACTACTGACACACCAAAAAGTACCATAAGAGGCAAGCAGATGGCAAGGCCTCCAGCTCACTCCTGCCATCCCAGCACTACATGGGCCTGCGCACGCACAAGGGCTTTCTCTCCTCACCAGTGGGAATTATGAGCAATACTCAATAGCACTTCTTAATCACAATTTCCATGCCCAAGCTCTTTATTTTTTTTCGGTTTCACAGGTTCCTTTCTCCCCCAGCCCCTTTGGTCTGGACAAATTATTCAGCTGTCCCTCCCAGCATGAAGGCAGACCTGGACGCAACACACCAGATGAAGCTTGAGTTTCAGGAGCAGCAAGGAGGTGATTAAGGGAATTACAGCAGGGTTTTCATGCCTTCTTCAGGGGTGGCCTGCTCCAGTATAAACACTCTTTTTTCTTCGAAGACATGGAAGGTGCATGTTTTGCACTTACACAATACACCAAGACAATGGGAGCCCCAGCCAGTGAAAGGCCCAGCTGCTGCAGAAGCATGGACAGCATCCTCTTCCCAGCCCTCGCACACCTGTGGGACTCAGGATGCCATAGGGATCACACCAGCATGAACAGACGTGGCCCCTCCTGTAACCCAGAGTGGCCACCCTAACATAGGGATCAGGTTTGGACCTCCAGGTAAGGTGCTCCCCATCTCTAAGGTGGGTGATACATCATCCAAGGAGGATAATCAAGTCAGAGAGAACCATGGTTTTCCCAATGGCTGACACGTAACCTGTTTGTTAAAGTTACCTCCGCAGGCCTGCTGAGTCAGGAGTCCCAAGCCCCTCCAGATCTCAGAACACAACAGAGAAGCCATCAGTCTTCCCACACACAGGACATCACACTGCTCGTCTCTCCAGTGCCACCAGCCACGCCAGACAGAGGACAGCCACCTGCCACTCCCACTCCTTCCAAACACAACACATTTCCCACCCCTCAGTTCCTGCCCCAGCTCCAGGAGCACCGATACTGGGCACCTACCCAGCATAGAGCAGGGCTGTAGGACACCACCACAAGCAAAGGAAAGGGCAGCATTGTTGCTGTTGAGGCTGAACCTTTCCAGCTCAGCGGCAAGGAGCTGGTGAAGATTTGTAGCAGGAGAGCAGGGACGTCAAGAGGAACTGCAGACACAGCACTACAGTCCATGAATTTGTGAAGTGAATGAAACTGAGAGACCAGGCAGATGAAAAGCCTTGACCTTATATCAGTATTTCCAAGCAAGAGCAGCTCCAGAGACAGTAAAGCCACTGCAGTGCAAGACCATGTGTCAGAGCTGAGACCGTCATCCTATGGCTGGAAATGCTGTAGTCTTAGTTCACCACAGACATCCTGTGTGAAACTTGTCTTGCCCAATTCCACTGTCTCATTTAATGACCAGAAAATAATTTTCTACAAGCTCACCCTGCAAGTACAATGTTAGCTAGCACAAATGAAGCTGACAGGCAAGAGCCCTCAAAGCTGGTTAGAGGTTTAATTCATTAAGATCTACAAGTATCTCCATGATCACAGGACATGTAAAGCATTGCACAGTCCTTCCAAATCATAAGCCTGAACTCTTCCCAGAGCTCAGAGGTGGGACACCCCTCAGGTTCCAAAACTGGCCTCCTTGCAGACAAGCCAGCTTTTTGAGAGGATTCTGCCTCCTGAAAGAGATGCAGCCCTCCATCTGTGCAGTTTGCTTTTGTTCCAGTAAGGACAACCTCACCGATACGGTAAGAAGCTACTTACCGCCCTGAGTGTATGATTGCTGAGACTAATACCAAGATGATTAGAGCAATCAAGTGGAGCTTCTTGATGAAAACTCTCTCCCATCACTAGGGATTAAGAACAGATCAGATGCAGAAATGGAGCAGCTGCACATACCACTCGCTCAGCCTTAACCAACTATGAATGCAAGCGGATTACAAATCATCTTCTCACAGTCATAAGTTTCTCTTGTCACTCCCGATCAGTAGTACATGGTCCTTTATGGGGTGGCACATACCCAAGAGAACAAGTCAATTAAAAAATCTGTACCACTGTTTAAGGATCAAGTCTCCCCTCACATTTCTATTCTGAACCAGAAATTACCATTGTAACTTCAGCAACCCACTATCACTTTGTGGCAAAACCCCCTGCTTCTAGCCTTCATTTGCTCACTTGAGCTGCGTTGGCCCTAATAAGGACCAGGTAGTCTTCAAACTGCACTCTGACCCCAGAGGTCCCAGGCTTAGCCAGCAAGAGCTACTTAGTCACAGGGGTCACCAGGTCCTCCCGTCCCTGAAGAAATTAATCACTGCAACAGGGAGTTTCCTTCCAGATAGCACTGGAGGAGTACAACTCTTAAAGCACCCTCCATTGATCATCAACATCAAACGATTTGGCCAAGCAGATTTCAAAACATTTTCTGTCCTAACCAACTTCAGCACATGCCACAGACAGTCAGCCCAGAGCTTTGGCACTGAGGAAGACACCACGGGCAATGCTCTCCGGGGCACTCCCACGGGCACCACGCTAGCACACTGGAGTCACTGACACATCTCTCACCAGATGCTTTGTCAGGAACCATGGGTATCATCAGTAAAAGTTACACACTTCGGAGCTGGCAAGTAAAGGATGGAAGTCAAGCCTAGCTCTTGCTTTGCCAAACAGATCTGCGGGCTGTCTAGACTACCATAAGACGGTCATGCTGCTGAAACAAGAAGTTTTACCCTCTCCCTGCCCCCTTCAGTTCTACCTCAAAGCCTTGAGCAAATACAAGATTAACCACATCAAGAATCCACAAACAAACTCAATATAACCACACTATTCTTTAGCTGAATCTGCTCCCCCATCCAAACAAAGGCTGGTTCCAGAACAAGAAGAGTAAAACGGAGAGAAAGAGATTGCCCTTTTGCACTTACACTGAACTAAACACTGCAGAAGAGATGAAAGGCCTTTTCAGCCTGCATCTTATTTGACAAGCACCTTCTCAGGAAAGCCCTACTCAATACACTTTCAGCTTCTCTACGCAGCATTTCCTTTCTACCCCACAAAGAGAAAAGGCATATACATACATAAATATCACTGACAATCTGGACTGTGACAACACCAGCCCGACCATCTCATCCTAGCATGTAGAGGGGTGCAAATCAACCACAACTTCAGTGGTCAGCTGTTTAATGGGAAGAATGAATCAAGTTCAAAGTCTGCCAAAGCAGGGAGTGTAAAAGACACTGCGATCAGTAATGCAGCGCAGTGGTGAGAAGCCTTTGAACAACTGCAGACAACAACATTTCATTTGCTGGCTGGAGGAAAAAGACATGGGTTAGGCAGAGCTGTTTGGAGCTTGTACTGAGGAACATATAAGACAAAAGCGTTTAGAATCTTTCCATGTACTGGAAATGAGATGTCTGAGTTTTAAGTCCCTTGTTACACTTCAGGAGCAAGGCTGTGTTTCATGAAATGCCTGTGTTTCAAAGAGATATAAATTGCATAAAGCACTTCGTTCAGTCCGTTTAACTCTTGTTTTCTGCTTCTTCCTCCCCAGGATAAAAAAATAGTCATTTTCTTCCTACTTGCCTCCCAAGGTACCAACTCCAGCCCCTAAGCATCCCGCAGCCCCCGTTCCCCGCTCCGGATGCTTTCCGAGCGCAGACGCTCCAGCTCTCCCCCCGCTGCCCCTCGCAGCCCCCAGACCCGCTCTCGGCTAAGCTGTCACACCCTCCCAACCAGCCCTCAAGCCTCCCCGGCCCCTCGACGACCTCAGAGCTAGCAGCCGCGGGACCTCGAGGTTCGGGCTCTGTGACCCCCTCTCGTTCCGCACGAGGGGGACCCGGGCTCTCCGCCTTACCCGAGCCAGGCGGGCGGCGCTCCGGATGGCCGCGGCCACGGCGCCGCCGTCGGGGTGCACCCGCTCCACGTGCCCCCACATCCGCTCCCAGGTCTGCCCGTCCATGGGGAAGCCGCTCTTGTTCACCAGGAAGAGCGAGCCGCCGTCCCGCTGCTGCTCCTGCTCCTCCTCCTCCGAGCCCCCGCCGCTGCCGCTCCCGCCGCCGCCGCCCGCCGCCCGCGGCTGGGCGCTCCGCGACCGGCCCCCCTCCTTGCCGGCCGCCGCACGGCGGCTGCTCCCGCGGCCGCCGCCAGCGCCGCCCGCCGCGCCCGTCATGGCCCCGCGGCCATGCCCGAGCCCGGGACCGCTGCCGGGAGGTGCCCCGCGGCCTCGCAGCCGCCCAGTCCCTCTTTATATATTTTTTTTTATATATATAAATGTGTGTGTATGTCTATCAGGGGCGTGCGGGGCGGCCGCTGCTCAGCGCGGGCAGCGCGGGCGCCCCGTCCCGGCCCCGCTCCCCCCGGTACCGGCCCCGGCCGCGCGCCATGCCGCGCGCCGCCGCGCGACCGCCGCCCGCCGCGCGCCCCCATTGGCCGCCGACACAAAGAGGGGCGGGGCCAGCGGGGCGGGGCCGGCGGGAGGCGCCCCCTGCCGGGCCGAGCGGGACACGGCATCGCCCGATCCCAGCGAAGACCGATCCCAGCCGAGCCAGAGCCCGATCCCAGCCGAGCCAGAGCCCGATCCCAGCCGAGCCAGAGCCCGATCCCAGCCGAGCCAGAGCCCTATCCCAGCCGAGCCAGAGCCCAATCCCAGCCGAGTTGAGCACGGCCCAGGCAGAACCCAACCGAGCTGAGCCCGGCCGAACCCAGCAGAACCCAGCCAAGCCCTCCCCAGCCCAGCCTGAGCCCAACCCAGCAGAGCCCGAGCTGAGCCCAGCCGGGCCAAGCAGAGCCAAGCCCGAGCCGAACCGTGCAGCCCAGCCCACGCTGCATGACAGGAGCCTGAGGATCAAACTCATCACCAGAAAGAGCTGGACTGTTCCTTTCTTCCCAACAGCGCTGGAAAATCCATTGCTAAGCACTAAGTGTCACGGTGGTGGTGGCAGAGAGATCCCAGCCTGAAGGTAAAGCGCTCCCGAGGGAGGCACCAGGGCTCTTGTGCCCGGTGGGCGAAGGAGCGCCCCAGGCCGGGCAGGCAGCTCCCTGGTGCTGCTGCCATCTCCAGCACTTGGCTGCTCCCTGATGGCTATTTCCATGCTCGGAGGGCATTTTGCAGCTCTTTGTATCAAGCACAAAAGTGTCGGTGTATTGAAACTTCTAGAGCTAGAGGTGACTGGCCCATTGGAAACAGCTTGAAAAACGTTGCTCCCATCCCCTGCCCATGCACTCAAATACTGCTGCCACTCTGATCTCCTCTGTTCCCAGACATAAATAAATTTCTGCAGTACCCTAATCGGCTTCCTGAAGGCTCTCAGGGGCCAGGAGTGTAGGCTGAGTTGCTAATCACTCTCCACAGGAGTCGATGTCTCTGTGAGTCCTACCAGTAATCCTCCCTGGCCCTGTCATATACCAGAATCTCATCAGGAGGTTTAATGGAAGGGAGGCCCAAGAAAAGCTGTTCCATCAGCTAAAGCAAACCAAGGGTTTCCAGCTTACACGACTTGCTGAGCGTCAGCTTTCAGCCCAGGAGACTTTGGTCTATGGAGCCCCCCGAGCTGAATGTGGGGGCTCTGTGTGTAAATGGCAACACAACCTGGGGTACAGGAGGAAAGGTCAGAGTGGATTTAGAGCTGCTATGAAGTCTTCACCTTCTCCACTATGTCCTGCATTTCCCTCATCATCAGGCAAACACTGCAGCTGGAGGGCAAATATGCCCCCATGCTGTCCAGAGGCAATCCACACACACGCACACCCCCCTGGGTTTTGAAGCAGGATCCCAGGGGAAGCACAGTCTCTCCTCCTAAAGCACAGATGAAGCTGCACATCAGCAAGATGTGAGAGCAGCAAGATGAGTTCCAGATGGGAGCTGATGAAGCACAGAGACCCAGAGAGGCTGCAGATGGCTGCAGATATGGAGGAGAAGGCTCTTGAGGAGGCAGGGGAGGCTCAGGTAAGGCAGTGCAAGGAAAGGAAGGCTGAGAAAGTCTGTAAGTTTACTGGAAGAGAGCCAGGGGAAAGCCTGAAAATCATTCAGACCTGGATCTTAGGACTAATGGGTCTGTGTAGGTGGTGGCATCCATGTGTGAGCAGCCCAGGGGCACATTGCGTGTGACAGAGCCTGGAGCGCTGGGATTACACAGCAGAATGTCATCACCAAGGATGCTGATACACAAGCTGGCAGTCATGTATGTCCCAGAGCCTTGTTTGCTATTGGACCAGGCAACCATGGTGAGGCTGTCACAGCCTCACTCAGTGCTGCTTCACTGCCCAGAGCAGCCAGGAGCCTTCAGATCATGCTTTCTTACACCCACCCGCTTCTTAGCCACCCTGAAAGGATGAAGATTAGAGTGATACTACATACTTTGCAGTTCAAAGCCTCCTGCATCCACCACATCAGGGTGTGCTCCATGCCAGAGGGAAGGACTCTCCTTGGCCAGACAAAAAAGGGGTATGGTGAGGTTGGGACACCACAGCTCTGTCTATAGAAGCTCTTTGCAGCACTCAGACCCCTTCCAATCAGGACTGAAAGAAAAAGAAATTATTACCAGCTCCTCCATGATGCTCAGGATGAAGAGGGACAAGTGGAACTCCCAGAGGTTAATGTGTCCAAGACCGGCTGTGGGCTGGACAGGCCAGGCTGGCAGGGCTGAAGTTAGCTGAGGTCCTGAAGCCAAAGGCAACTTTGGAAGAAGAGCCTAAGGAGATAAAAGTAGAATCCCCAGCATGATGAGGGTTATGATATCATAAATCTCAGAGCAGACACCTTGCTCCACACTCTGTTCACAGCTCTTACTCTCACGCCAGATTCCTTCCCAGCTTCTGTCCTGGAGTGCAAGACCTTTTTGACTTTGAAGTCCCTTTGTTTGGATGCACCTTTCTAAAGCCAGCTGTGAACAACACCTCAAACCTACCATCTTTCTCCTAATGGGGAGCTTGTTGCTACCACAGCTGCTTTCTGGGTCAAAGGAACTAATTTGATCATAAAATCATGTAAGAGGGTTTTAACCTTCATTGTTTCCAATTGCAGGCTCATTTAAATGCAGTATTCAAAAGGCCCTGCAGTGCAATTACACAACCAACTGAGGGAAAATTAATAGCTCTTAATTGTACCATGGCAGCAAGGTGATATTAACACTGGCACCTTTTCCAAGCAGACTTCTCCAAAGTGTCACCTCCCCAACCCCTCGAGGAGTCCCACTAGCCCCTTTCCCAGCATCTTCTTGCACACAGCAACAGATTTTAGCCCTGCCATGTAGCAAAACCTCACTGCCCTGTGATATTCCTCATGGACAGAGGCAGTTCACTGATGTATTTATTTGGGCTTATTTGGGAAAACACTTCCTTTATTACCCATTGTTTCCAAACAGCCTTTCTTGTGCTAGAAGCCAGCAGGAGCAGGCTTGTCTGGCCAGCAGCTCCAGCCTGACCTGGCCTCAGAACAGGGAGCTGCAGCCAGGCTGGGAATGGACCACTGGTGTAATTAGTGCCTGTGAGGACTCTTGCACTACCCATGCTCCCACTTTGCTGCTTTGAAATTCAGTGGGTTCCTGCTCTGCAGGTCTTCTGACAGCAAGGCTCCAGCCTTTTTTAAGATCTTTGTAAGGCCTTGTCCCAACTGCTCTATCAACAGACCTGTAATATTTCTCACCGTGACTGGGAATGCTACTCTATGCTGCCAGGACACATAAGGGAAGCACCAAACCCAGATGTGGAGGAAGGCCAGCAGCAGCACTGCAGCAAAAGATGGGCTGGTTGGCAGATTGCCCTTGACCCTGCCCTGCCTGACCCTTCAGGCCAGGCTGTGAGGCAATTTTCCTGGTCCCAGTCCACACGAGTGCCTTTCTCAGTGCCACAGCCATGCCACAGATCTGCTCCTGATGCGTTTGCTGTGCTGCCTCTGCAGGCAGGCAGTGGGGAACTGGTCCAGTAGTCCACCCAACAGGGCAGGAGACACCACTGACATTGTTCCAGCCCCACTAGGGAGACCTGAAGTTTTCTTCTGAGAAAGAAGAGGGTGTTCAAATCTTCTGCTGTCCAAGGAAGGACTGGGAAACAATAGCCAAGGAATGGTCTTACAGCACCCAATCAAAAGTTTTCTTTCCATCAGGTAGATGACAACATTACAATTCTGGACCTGGGTTGTTTTACAGGTCACCAAAAGTGGATGCGAAGCATTCTGCACTCACTGAGCATCCCTGTACCAGAACCTGAGAGCAGGTGAGTTACTGGAGGAGCAGGAAACATGCCCAATGCCTCCAGCTAGCAGTGGTCAAAAGCCTGAAGCCTGAGTACCTCACAAAGTGTTCCCAGTGGGGGCACACTCTTCTGGTAAAGTTGGGCCAAGGGATCTTAATGGCTTTTTCTGAACTTAGGAGCCAGAAGAGCAGCTGCAGTCTGAAATGATTATTCCTACAAAAGTGCTTCAGTTTTGCAGGGGGAAGCAGAAAAACAGAGGTCAAGAAAGTTTGCCTGCCGCAAATGAACCGCGTTATTCCTATGCAAACGTGAACCCATTTCCTGGAAAGACCAGAGTGACCTCATTTGATCCTTGAAAAGGAAAATAAAACTTTTTTGTTTGGGGCTTTTTCCTAAACTGAACGTTATGCTGGAATGGGATTTTTTTAGTAGTGAAATGCAAGGTCAAACTGTGATAAGGATGTAACTATGGTAATATGGGAAGGGCTGTTGATGCAAGTTTGCAGGAGTGATTTGCGTAACCACTAAGAACAACTTTATGTATTTACAAAACCTCCGTGTGATCACTGGGAAAATAAAAATGTAAGGCAGACTTAAAACAAACACCAAAAAAAGGAAGTTAAAAAAGGAATGCTTGAGGTTGTGCTTCCCTGGAGCTTTCCCCAAAGTAACTCTTTCTGGGAACTCTTAACACTATTTATTTTAGAGTGGTTTAGCAGAAAAAACAGCCATCAGCTGCTTTGGCTGAACCAATGAAAAACTTCGGCAGCATCTTTCGATTTCTGCCTGAGCAAGTCCAGGACCTCCTGCAGTAATTCTACTGCTACGAATTGTTACAGTGTTTATTTTAGATGGGTCTAACTGGGCTCCAGTTGCTCTCAGACCAATCCAACAGGCAAGATTTCCTTGCATTAAAAAAGATTTAAAAAAAAAATATCAAAGTGTCAGGAAAAGCCTACAAATCAGGCTTCCCCCAAAACTGGTTTGCAAGTCTTCACTTTCCACTCCCCACTGGCAGGTCAGCATGTCCCACTTGGCCTGACCGAGCCTTTGCTGACAGTGAAATAGCCTTCCATACTTACTGTAGTCACCTCACTTTGGTCTATAACGGATAGCATCAGATACAAGTGAAACTTGTTTCTGAGGGGTACAACATCAGCATCCCTATATTAGCCTGCCTTAGTCCTTATGCCTCATCCCAAAGTTTCAGTCTCAAACATTACAGCAGCTTGGGAAAATAATTACATCGGTAGAGATTGCTGTGAAGGTCTTACTTAATGGCATAGCACATGATTTGGTCTCTGCAGCAAGCTCTGCTTTTAAAAACAAGGAAACACTAATGCAACCTTCCATAAATATCGACAATCTTTTTTTTTTTTTTTTACTGACTACTTCTTTAACCTTTAGTCAGAGGGTAAACTACCCAGCACAATCACCTTTTTTGGTTTTTTTTCAGGGGAACTGCATAACAAAAATGCAGGGAGTAAAGAAAGGCAGTGGCTGAAAAAAAATCTGCTACCAGAAATGAGATTTTTTCAGCAATCATCCACACCTGCAGCCCTTGTCACAAGGGAGCTGCCAGTGGTGGCACCAAAGGTGAGAGTCAGGACAACCTCCACTGCCACATGAGCACCTGAGTCATCCCTGCCAGCATGGAGAGACGAACATACTGCAATAAACCCCTGCCTGCTTAAGGTTAGAAGCATAATTGTTGGTGCTGATCAGAAATAAATTAATCAGTCTAGTTCTGTTATGGGATACTCTGTGCCCTGTAGGAACAGTATGATGCTGGCTAGGAAATGCTCTGACCAGATGTCACCCTTATGCGTTAAAATTCCTCCAATACATTCTCTTTCTAGGAAGAAAGAGAAGTGGACAGAAAAAGTTTTTAAATCTAGCAATAGAACATATCACAAACCCCAAACCCTTTGAATTTGGATGCTATGGGAAACCTGCAAAGAGAAATGTGTGATACACTGTTCTCAATACTATGGTACAACAAGGTATCATCAGCTGATGATTCATCAAACAGTCTTTGATCTGAAGCATCACTTCAAGCATCCCTAGGAGACAGTGCTCTGCAGGTTAAGAGTCCCCCTTTCTAGAGCATGATTGAAGAGTAATCAAAACACTGCAGAAGCACCTGAAGGTGACAGCAAAATTCAAACACTGTGGTCATTTTAAAAACAAAGTTCTTAAAGCAAGCATAGTAATCTGGAGCAAAATTACTTTTTCTCAGTCATCTTCATTATTTTCCATCACAGGAATGATGCCCATTGTCGGCGTTAACTTGCAAAGTCAAGCCTACAGAGCATTTTTTGACTTTGGAATCAAAACCGGGAATGTTGTAAGTGCCATCATGCAAGCTGCAGACTTCGAGGAGGCTCCATATTGCTCTCTGAACTCTTTCTGCACACAGACAATTCAACCCTCATGAGATTCTTACAGTTCTAGCCTGAGCAGATGGAGTAGGTCAGAGGAAAACCATGGGGCATTCTGTTCCCCAAAAGCTGAGGGACCTCCACATCTCCCCTGACAACAGCCTGGTTTGGATAACTCTGTCAAGCTTCTGAGCCTTTGAGGATTCTTCTATCTTTTTGAAGCTTCCATGGAGCAGTGACAAGATGCAAAATCATGGGATTTCTATCTAGGCAGGGGCCTCTTAGTGATTTTCAGGCTTTTAGCATTAGGGCCCTGAGGAAATTTCAGTTGTTCACTGGGAGCAGAAGATAACACAAATTCAAGTCCCAGGGAGACAGTTAATGATCCATGGGTGAGTCATTCCCACCCCAGTGGGACAGTGCCTCTTCATTCTGCACAGGATGTACGTTCTGCCGAATGCCCATAGGGCTGCTCAGAATCAGCCGATGAATTGTTCTGAAGAAATCAAGTTGCCTTCCAATATTTAATGGAGAAAGTAGCATGCACAGCCTTAGAAATTGCGCTGTTATGTTTTAAGTTCTTCTTCTCCTGGCAGCAAGCTGGGCAATTTGATCTCTAAAAAAAAATAACTAACTTTGCACTCCTCTGCAGCGCCTCTTTTACATTATTAAAACTAGTGATCAGTATCTGAGAAACCTCAGGACTGCCCCATTCTGAGAAAAGAAATTGGGAATTTTCTGGTTCAGCCTAATGCAGTCTAGGAAAACTGAAGCCTTCAATACTTCCCTGGGATTTTTCCATCTGCATGGAGTTTACAGCTTTTTCAGGGTCTTGTGTCTGTTTCTGGAAACTTGTAACGTAAGGCCACAATACTGACAATGCCCTTTAGATATTATTTGCAATCTTTTTGACGGTCTAAGCATTATTACAAGAAGAAGCAGTTTACTGAGAAAACACTGGAAGTTAGAATCCTAGAGGCTGAATTTTTATCCCTGTTATTAAGCAGGTATTAGCCAGTTACTCACAAAGATATATAATTACTCACAAAGCAGTAATTATGCCTAACCGTTGCCAGTACTTAGCCTTTTTTTTTTTTACTGTGACATAGCTGCTGAAGTCCTTTCTATAAAGTTCAGGATATTATTGTTTTGTTTTCTGAAAGTTGTTGTTTAATAAAGCTGTAAATATTGATTTAGAACATAGTCAGATAAGGTTAGCTCATTGTGAAGCACTACCAGAAGGAAATCCAGCAGGCTAAGGAAGCTTTCAGCCCAGGAAGCAGCTGGACTATTAAGCACCTGCCTGTTTTATCCATACACAAACCATGTCCCTTTCTGGAAAGGGTAGCACTTGTTAGCTTTGGATACACAGGGCCTCCTCCCAACTATAGAAATTATTATCTGACTTATCCTAGTAAGGATGAATTCACATCTTCCACTTACCTGATGAGGTTTCTGGTGTTTTCTTTCAAGAAGGACTGAGAATCTGATAAAAAATCAAACAAAAACCAAACCAAACCAACAAACCCCAAACAACCAAAAGAAATTTAAGACAATAATTTTCTGGGATTGTTCCTTCCAAGCTGCAGGAATGTTTAAATTACAATGCTAAATGGAGATATTGCCTGCAGCTTTCACAGAGGAACATGACCCTGTAGTCATGGTTGTAAAATGAAGAATCCCTCTGAAAGTTCAACCCAGTGTTGAACTGGAAGTTAGCATTGTTATATGACAAAAGGTTTATGTTTGCTGTGCTCTGCAGCACCTGCAACCTCCTTCTGTGAAGAATCTCCTATACAAAAATAGCTGAGAGAGAATCCCAGTTTTGTGGAGAAGTGAGATTACGAAAACCTAAACCACTTTCTTACAGTGACTCTATTTTCTTTGAAGCAGACTGCTCAAACTTACCTGGTTCACAGCTGTTGTGCTGGGCTAAATCCCTGTTGGTGACAGATCCCTTGCAGAGTGTTCACAAGGGTTCTGCTATGCACCCACTCAAGACAACTCCAGATTTAGAAACAAAAGTTGAGCCATAACTGAAGATAATATCTCACTCTATCCTCTCTAAGAAGTTAATCTACTCTCTCTCCTCAGATAATCTCTCTGCAACCAAGTGCTTTATTAAAATAATATTTGCACTGCCCTCAAGAAACTGCCTTTGGATCACTCTGCTTTAGGGGTTAACTTACACTTCCTTTTCCTCACAGACCTTTTTCAAAGCAAAGGAGAAATCACTAGGCTAGAGCAGAGCAACTCCACTGTTGCTAATATTTAATTCCTTCCATGCCCTGAGAAAATTCCTCTGGATGCCAATACTCTTGTGTAGAATAAATCTATACACCCTGCGTATGTGCACTCTGCATGTTCGTGTGCATGCATGTTTACTAATGACACAGTAAGTCATTCACTTTAAATTCCTCTACATTAAAAGGCAGCTTCTAAGGAACAAAAAATGAATAATTTTTAGATCAGCAGCTGTATCAGCAGCTATCAAAAATGGTAATCTTGGCTCCAATTGAGGTTTGCATTAAACACTTTATTAGTTACATATAACGGTAAGTAATGATGCCATCCACATATACACATACATACAATATTGCAATCAGAGAATATTCCTAAAGAATTTTTAATTTTCTCTTGAAACAAAGAACGGTACAGTAACAAACCTGAAATATTACAGCAAAAACATTTGTTATCTTCATGAGTGGAACAAAGACATGAGCAGTAAATAACATGGGTCTTACACAAAAAGACATTTCTTTTAGGAAAATTTTTTGCTTAATTCATTCTATTAACACCACTTCGCCCTCTTCACAGACTTCAGACCGAATGGTGGTGCTGGGGGCAGTAACATGGGGTACCATAACAGCTTGTGGTCCAAGAAACATTAGTAGCCTATAACACTTAAGAAGGTGGTACATTCATTGAAAAGACAGCAACTGAAAAGGTCACACATTCCCAATCACACAGGAAAACTAGTGAGTTCACAGAATGAAAAATGAAAACAGTAACTGTTTACAGCTTAACCCAATTTCACTTGGTTGTAGATGCACAAGATAGTCCAAACATTTCTCAAAAAAAACCGTTTTTTCATTAGGCAGCGTGGGCTGGCAGCTCTAATTACACACTCCAGTGATTGTCTCTGAAACAACAGAATGCCTTGAACAAAAGAGATGACCAAGAGGATGAAGTTAGGAAAGACCTATTAACCTGAATTATTTCACATGCATTCTTCCTACTTCTCCCCTTGTTCTTTCTCCCTGGACATTCAGCAACAGAAAGAGATGTTATTAAAGACAAGCACCCGTCTACAAAATACTGGCTCTGAAGAACTTATTTAGAAAGTTAAAGAAAGCTCCTGACTGCAGCAATTCCAGACTATGCCTCACAGATCTGGTATTTTCACACCCAGGCAACAGAAACGAGGAGTTTAAGGCCATATTAGGAATCCTAAATAAAAGTGGATCAATGTTTGCTGGGTCTCTCCCACTTAGGTTACCAAAAGTTTGACCTGGTCTGGAAGAAACACAAAGATTAGAGTTATTTTTAAGTCTAATCTCCGAATCTTGTAGCTGAAATTTATCAATTGCACACCCTGGTGGGCCCCTGGGAACTTGGGGGCAACCCCCTTGCTTACGCTCCCCATTACATAAGTTCTCTTGCATCCTCTAGAGCTCTCTTGAAACACTTAAAAGAAAAGCAAATTGAAAAGCAAAAACTGATGCGCAGGATCGGAATGCCTCTCTTCACTTGGGTTTCTCATGCCATCCTCTTGTAGTTGACACGTTATTCCATTTATTATACAATTACCTCTTTAAACAGTTACCTTTTTTAGCACCTACCTCTACTCTTACTGGACAGCTGACCAAGATCTCAAGGCTAAGCGAGTCACAAACCCTATTTCCAGTGCCAGATGGATGCGAAATTTCCAGGCTGAGAAAGTTGGAGCTGTTCAGCCTGGAGAAGAGAAGGTTGCATGGAGACCTCATAGCAACCTTCCAGTACCTGAAAGGGGCTTACAGGGAAGCAGGAAAGGGACCCTTTCTCAGGAACTGTGGTGATGGGACAAGGAGTAATGAGTACCAACAGAAAGAGGGAAAATTTAGGTTAGATATTAGGAAAGAATTTTTTTCTTGGGAGGATGGTTAGGCACTGGAACAGGTTGCCCAGGGAGGCTGTGGATGTCCCAGCCCTGGCAGTGTTCAAAGCCAAGTTCAATAAGGTCTTGAGCAACCTGATCTAGTGGGAAGTATCTCTGCCCATGGCAAGCAGCGTTGGAACTAGATGATCTTTAAAGCCCATTCCAATTCCTTAACATTCTATGTTTGATTGAGTGGGAAGCAAAAAACACAAAGCCTCAACTACCCCAAATTTGTTTCTGCCATGAGCTAGAACCTCAGTTTCTTGACAAACAGATGATAAGATTATTGCAGAAAATACTGGTTTGCTCTTTATTTGCTCTTTATTTTGCTGCTGAGCCTTTTATTTAAATACTTTATCGCTGCCTGGAAATAGCTCACAGGTTTCCAACTTTCAGGCTCTTTTTAGAGGGAGAGTATAAAATCCAGGATATAATTAAGCTTTTATTAGTAAGAATATTTTCTTTTCAGGGACCTAACAGGGTTTCCAGCGTGCCAAATTCTTGTTTGAACCTTTTCAGAGGGTAGCCAAGTAATTTGGCAGGACATAAAAAACACGAGGAACCAGAACTAGAATATTTTTTCAATAATCAGCTGAACATAACTAAAGAAACTAGAACTAGTAGTGAAGAAAAGAATTAAAAATAAATTTTAAGAAAGAAAGAAAAAGGTTCCATCTTTGAATTTGGACAGTGTTTACTGAACAGGTCAGCAAACATTCAGGATATTGCCAAAAACTTTCTACTGGATATTTGAAAACAATACCCCAAAACTGCAAAAATATTATCTTGTTAGGAACCAGGGGCCATGAACATAAATATTTTATAAATCTGTATCTAGCTGAAGAACACAAATATATTTTGGCACACATTATTACAAATTTACCGGAGGAAAAGCCACCCACATGTATCAGAAGGGAGAAACTTTCACTTTTCTCACTCAGGCTGAAAATGTGTACATCCCTTGATGGGACAGCTTACATCACAGCAAGTCATTAAATGTAAAGAATTGACATAATGAAAGTGTCTCTACTTCCACTCCTATACCCTTGCCTGCAGTTTCAGTATCCAAAGTTACTTTTCCTATATTCAGCTGTCTCAGCAGCAGACTATTCTTGCTGAGCTCACCTCTCTGGGCCCAGCAAGGCCTGCTGGCAAAGAGATATGGACCCTTTTTGGCAAGTGTTCCAAGCACGCTGAGCTTATTCTGATAGGTCTTCCCACACAAAATGTTTAAATCAAGATCATCAAGTTTAGAGGCTATGTTTAGAAAGGTAAGTTTTCAGGATCCTTCTCATACAAAAGGATTCTCTAAGTCTACAGTGAAACAAGGAAAAGAAAAGCATCTCATGATACTTGTTGTACTGAAAGGCTATCTTGGAGTTTGTCTTGGTTTAACCCCAGCCAGCAGGCAAGCCCCACACAGTCATTTGCTCACTCCCCCACCAGCAGGATAGGGGAGAGAATCAGAAGGGTAAAAGCTAGAAAACTCGTGGGTTGAGATAAAGACAGTTTAATAGGGAAAGCAAAAGCCACGCACGCGAGCAAAGCAAAACAAGGAACTAATTCACTGCTTCCCACAGGCATTCCCAGGAAAGCAGGTCCCTATCACATGTAACAGTGACTTGGGAAGACAAATGTTACCACTACAAATGTCCCCCCGCTTCCTCCTTCTTCCCCACACTCTCTATACTGAGCATGATGTCACAGGGTCTGGAATATCCCTTTGGTCAGTTTGAGTCACCAGTCCTGGCTGTGTTTCCTCCCAACCTCCCATGCACCCACAACTTCCTTGCCAGCGTGGCAGTGCAAAAAGCAAAAAAGGCCTTGTCTCTGTGCAAGTCCTGCTCAGCAATAACAAAAACATCTCTTCATATTATCAACCCTGTGTTCAGCACAAATCCAAAACACGGCCCCATAACTAGCCACTGTGAAACCAGCACAGAGTTAAATAGTTCCCCATACCCAAATGTAACAATCTGTGGAAAACTTCGAGTAGGATTCTACCTTCTGGATGGCACTACAACTGTGGGAATTTAAAGAGATACCATCATTGATGGCACTGAATCTGCAGGTTCAGTTTACAAACTGCTAAAACTTAAATGTTTGCAAAATGTCTGCTGGCTCAGGTCTGACTCTTCCAGCAAGAGTAGGATCTCAGTATTATTGTAGTGCTATCAGTTCTGTAGGTGTGTAGGTAAAGCACAAGGTAATGGAAAAAACTTTCAGAAGCACTACAGTGAGAAACCCACATCCCAAATTCAGATAAATGTGATCACACAAGGTGAATGTTAATAGAGTCTGCTCATTTTGTAGCTAAGATGTATGGTATAAAAGCAAATAGTTGATCAGACCAAGTAAAAATCCCACTATTTTCATTTCAGTCATCCTTACAGCTTTTAACAAAATGCAAAAGACAGGATTTAAGTTATACAAGCACAAAAATTCCACGAGACATGTGATAAAATTCATAACAAAGAAAAATAAAAGGATAGAAAACATTTTCTGATATTCCACAAATATTCAGAGAAGATTTAACACACAAAATGGAATTTCTTCAGCAGCACTGATTAAACTCAAGATGAGGCAAAGATCTTTACAAAGTAAAGGCACCAGCTCTTTGTAAACACGTACTCTTCTCGCTTTAACTGAGAAAGCACTCAAAATATTCCATGGAGGAAACCTGTGTGGTACTGTTCCTTATTGCCTATACTTCACAGCAGAGATACCAAAGGCCTTTCTCTTCTTTTTTACTGTACTTAATAAGAAATGTTTTTTCTTCAATTTACCTAGTGGGAAACTCTTTAAACCTCCCCAGAAATGTTACAATGAATCTATGAGATAGTGTTTTCTCTTATCTGCCTTCTGATACCTATCAAGAAGTTTCAAGGCAAAAGAAATGTCAGATGCCAGTATGGAACATACACGTCATCTCTTGTTTTCAGTATTGTGCTATCAGTTTCCCAGAAGGAATCATTGGCTTATATTAAAATATAGATACATTTAAAATATAAAAGGAACTCGTGAACATCCTCCTGCTGTGCAGCTCCCTACTCTTTGACTTTTCAAACGCACCGGCAAAGACTGAACAAGAAAAGAAGATTAGATACTTCCAATCATGACAACTGTACTTCAGGAATCCAGAATTTTTCAAGTATGCATCCTGAACATACATGTCTCCCTAGTGTGGAGAGTGTTCACAAAGTTCTTTACTAGTGAAACTGCAAAACTTGAAAACCGTTTAAATAAATATTCCGTACAAAGGTGAATTGTTTGCATCCTGGGCAAAATGAACTGAGCATCTTCATAGCTTCCACCACACATCTACCACCAATATCAACAAACACATTTTACTACTCATACACACAAATCCAGTGATTATACTAGTTCATATTGTTCCATATCCAACCAAACTTGTGCGTTTCTATGTCATCTTCCTTCGGCTTTATAAAGTTGACTGAATTTTTAACGTAGTGCTTTCAGGTTCTACAGGACTGTCAACTGGTACCTGGAGAGGGAGATTAAAAAAAAAAACCAACAAACAGAACTGAAATTAAGCTGTTATGCAGCAGAACTATTCCCAGCCTCAGTATTCTTAGTTAATTGTTAACTTAGACTCTAGTAGTATATCTAGTTAATTAGACAAATAAAGCAATTATAGAAAAACTTATTTTCCCTTCTCTCTCTATTAAAACAAAAAACAAACAACAAAACTCCCAAACCTTATAATTTAGTTTCTTAGTATAATTCTAAAGCATGTATTTACAGCATATAGATGTTTGTCACATGAAGATTAACTTCCAGGTTTTTTTCTCCATTACATTTAAACACTATAGAATCTTGATGATCAATGTTTGGTATCAAAGTGCTATTGTACATTATTAACACAGACAGCTTTCAATAATTTATGGTAATACCAGTGCAAAGACTCCAGCTTTTCTTATATCTTGGCTAATATAAATGAAGTTGTGTGACAACCTAGGTTAATTAGGAAGGTGATAACAGAAATCAGACAAGTCATGGGCCACAGCCTATAGGCAACATATAATCCCCAAGACAGCCCCAAGACTCAGGCTGGTAAACCCACAGGATGCCACACTGTGCACACACAGCTGCACAGGTTTCAGGTTCAAGTTAGCTCATACAGCACCAGCTTGGAAGCTTCTGAACCTCCTGCAGACACTAACAGTGTGTAGTTGACCACAAATGATCGAAAGCTGCTGTACACACAGAACACCTACACATAAAACAGAAGTGCGGCAGAGGATCTTGCAATATCTGACTCTAAAAAGCTGTCCCGTATTTTGATCCACTGAAAAAAAGTTTTCGGTGAGAACTTTATTTCTACTAATAACTGTGGTAATTTGGAAAAATTGCTGAAATGTGGTCTTGGAACCTCATGAACAGCAGAAAGAGCTATGCTCACTCTTCATTTAAATTGAAAGGGCGCTCAGCATAAAAACAAACCCAGCTTTTTATGCAGCACAGTACAGAAACTGCAGCATGGTTTCTATTCACCAGACTCTGATTTCGCTTGAAGGGACTGCAGGTATTTTCAAAAAAATGCATGATCTGTAGGATGGCCTCATAAATCAATACACAAAAAGGTTTCACAATGATACCTGCAAATATGAAAAGGCAAGATTCAAGCCATAAAATCAAATATTATTATTAGCCACTTAAAATTCAGGAAAATCTGAGAGCAAAAGGTATTTTAGGTTTTTTTCATGGGAGCTAAGGGGAAAAACAGATATCTGAGGGCAGCATCCCATGTGGCTCTGTTGGAAGCCAAGAATGGAAACAGTCATAAGATTTTGTGTTTACTCTTTTGCAGTTAATATTGTTATGCCAATAGAAGCCAAGCATTCAAGTAAGTAATAGAATCACAGAGTCACCACTTACAGCTTTAACATCCAAATTCATAATCCCTGAATTCACATTGTGTCTTCGCAAATCTGATTTTATTAAGGCTGAAACAAAAACAAAAAGGAAAAAAGAAAGCTGGTTCACAACTTTGCAATGACACGCATGTCAAGGGAAATGCTTGCGTAGCGCAAGCACACAAAAGCTGCTTTCAGCACATTTTCAAAATACCCATATTCACTCTTTTGCGATTTGAACTCATTGCCAATTTGAACTTGCTCCCCACAAAGCATGCAAAGCAGAAAATGACAATAAAACCTTTTAAACCACAAGTACTTAAAGCAAAGCTTGATAGTTTTAGCACTTTCAGCATATTTGTAAGTCCCAACATGTGTAAGTCACTGGTACAGTTATGGGATACATCAGCAGTTTCTTGCATTTGGAAAACTGCAAACTGCCTCCATTTATGCATTTTTTTTACATTTACCACTCTATTCTGGAGATAGATATCTGTCTCAAATTCAAGGCATGACTCAAGAAGTGGATGCAAATGACTGTCCATATACTAGAAATACCATCCTGAAAACCTCCACATTTTTACATGAAAGAGTAATCATTACTTGTATTTCTAATTAATTACCTGTTAAGATAATGCCCACAAAAATCCAAGCACAAAGAAAGAGGTTTCCTGCACGAGGACTGTAGTCTGTTGTGAGTTTTCCTTGAACAAGTGTAAAGAGAATTCCAAATATCTATAAACAAACAAGGTAGTTCATCAGGATGACACAGAAAAGAGTCACCACTTTACCTTTAAAGTTTCAGGTCACATCTTACAGAAAACAAATTACAAAAAACAAGGGCTACAACAACACAAAAACTTAGTAGCCAAGTCTAAGAAAGCCTTCCTAGACCTGAACATACTGGTCTTCCCAAAATTACTTTGCTTGAAGAAATAAGATGATACAACCTGTGCTGATGCGTTAAGGAGACCTGAGGAAGTGCCTTCAGACTCTGGGTATGTTATTTCCACAGCAAATTCAAACCCAAGTGGAAGATAGCCAGTCATGAAGAACCTGTTGAAGAGGAGAGTAAAAAGATGACAGATGGCCTTCATCTATTACTACAGCTAAGAAAATCTAACATACACTAAGGTATTATGAATTAGCTGGTACTCTGAACTGCCACGTTTTCATTAGTTAACATAATTCAATAATTCCTTTGCTGGCTTCATTCCCTCAACAACGTGCAAGAATTTTAGCCACACATCTCTCTCTCTCTTTAGGACAAAGATGTTTTAACGTATTTGCCCCATTTCCCATAACCACCTGCATTCCACTCCACACACATGAAACAACCTTTTCTGACCAGTCCACAAGCCACTCCATAACTGAAGCCAATTCCTCTCAAATGAAAGATATACAAAAACATCATCATTTGATCAGCCCAAATATCCATGCTGGAGGACAAAAAGAAACTATCAGTAGGGAGTGAGGCTGTACACCAGAACATCTGCTGGAAGCTTCTATGGAATAAGCTGAGGGGACTGAGAGATGACAGGAAGAGCAGGGGCTTAATGCAGTTGAGGTTGTCTCAAGACATTTCTGGCTTTACTTGGTCTGCTGTGTCTAAATACAGCACCATTCCCTCACCACCTTTTGAGGCTTTTAGATCAGGTATCTGTGATGAGAGCTCATACTCTTCTGAGCATTCAAAGCAACCAGCATGTTGCTTGGGCTGTCAAAGTAGAGATTAATCAAAATGCAAAGAAGCCAGTCTTTCTAGATTTGCTTAAATTCAAATCACTTCTCCACTGGTCAACAGGAACCTGCAACTTTACTGCAGACAGTTTTTTGAATTGCAATCAAATTAATTGACTGTATAGAGACTTAGGTCCATAAAAATGTTAAATGAAATTTATTGGAAAGTGAGTTACTTCAGATTTATTCTGATTTAACAGAAGGTGAAATCCTAGTAAACCCTACCTGTACCATGACCTATAGGCATAGGCTGAGAACATGGTGACAGAATACACAATAGAATAATCTAGTTAAGACAGTTAAATACTGTTTCTGAACAGAACTGCAGTAAGTCTTCTAATGCTCTTTAATTGCTCACCCAAGTACTCCTCCAGTCACGAACACTACTATAAGGTAGCCAAGGTCCAGGGTGAAGGTAAATACCAACAACCCAATGAAAGAGAGAATGTAAACAATCAAAGTAGTTTGCCTGCAACCCAACCAAAAAAAAAAAAAAAAGAAAAAAGTTAACGTTCTTAACAGAAGGTCATAGCACATTACTGAAGCATGGAAGAGCAACATAAACATTAGTTACTCTCTAAAACTGACATTCTAAAGCTATAAAATTTGCTTCATTGAATTCTGACTCAAACACAGCATGCAATGAGAGCATATTGCTTCCTGACCTCTTTAGTGCCTCGGTTATACGGCTGCTTCACTCAAGGCTCAAGGCACTCCTCAGGACTCAGACTCTCAAAGAGTGGACAATCACAGCAGATACCACTACCTTAAGACTATTCTAAGTTCTCTGCTATGTTGTGCCTCTGAGCCATTCTGCAGTGGTGCCCTTTATATGACATATCAACACATGAGCAGCCAAACTGAACACTATTAACAATAAAAGTCAGCCTACTAAGAGGCAAGTCAAACAAATCTCTTTACAATGTTCTATTTATTTTTAAATCTGGAATAAGGGATGTCATCCAAATTCTTAAAGCACATATTTATAAGCCGAAACACATGCAGAAACAAAGCCAATCTACAGCATTAACATCCTTTAGGTTTCCAGAGCTCTTGCACATAATGTGCTATAATATTGGCCAGTCTTCATGAACGAAGAACTGGGGAAGGTCTTTACACCTTCCAGCCTGCGCATTGGATTTTTTTTAGGTGAGACACAGTGTGCGCGGAACTGAGCCCACCCTTTAATCCTGAGGTTCATCTGCCGGGGCCAAGCACGCTTAGATGGTGGCAGCGAGGTCCTCAGGACGTAGATGGATTGATTTACAGGGCTAACGAGCTCCATCTGCCCAGGGAGGGGCCCCGACCAGGAATCGAATGAGTCACAGGGGAGAACTACTCCATCATGAAGAGTGCTCCAGGCCAGTGCTTGCTGCTGGGGCCCTTGGGTGTTGCACCAGGGAGCTCCTAGTCTCCAGCATGGAGTTCTGCTCCATGGTCATCCCCTGAATTAAAGCTAATATTGTGCTTACTAATAGGACCAGGAGTAGTATAAAAAAATTGAGAATCCATCACCTGTCCATTTTATAAAACAAGGCAGAGTAGGCTTTAAGCCTCTATGCTTTCCTAGGAGAAGAAGCCCCCTGGGCCACCTGGCCACTGTATGTCTTACAGCCTTATACTCCTGAAGAGACAGGGGTAGATGGAAAACCCCTTTGCATCTTTGCATTCCTCTCCCTCACTTCCTTTTGCCAAGAACCAGTAAGAGTCTCAAGCTTTCACTGTAGCCTCAGAAACTTGTCTCCAGCAAGGCCACTAAAAGATCAGGGATGAACTGAATTTTATCATCAGTTCATTTCAGTCCTTACATTGCAGTATTTTTCTAATGCAATTGCAACACTCTCCTACCCCTGACCCCAGACATGCCTACCCACACTTACTTGTATGTTTTAGTGTAATCCAGCCACAAACCACAAATAATCGAACCCACCATTCCTGCCACCACCAGTGTCAAGCCAATTCTCCCAGCGTTCACTTCTTCTCCCTTTCAACAAATATTTATATGGTGCTCATTAATAACTTGCTTCCACTCAGAGTCAAGTTCAGACCTCATGGCAGTCAAAAGTGCAAACAAACATTCCTATGACTCCCACAGCTGTATGGTACAAGAAACTGTAGAGGCATATAAAGGACACCAAACATCTGAGCACACATAGCACCTACATAATAACAAACATCACCTCTGCAAATGTACAGAGAAAAAAACAAAAAGACAAAGAAGATCTTAGAAACTTACCTCATAATGAGTTACTATCATCTGGTTTAATAATGTGGAGACAGAATAAAATGCCCCGGTCATAATACCTGCAGTACCAAAATAAATGCTTCAGTCGTTTCAGGGGTAGCCAAGCAGATCTGCTACCCTAAAGAATTATTCTTCTGACATTTAAGGCTCATATCAGAGGCAAAACCTTTTATTTGCCAGGTAAAATCTCTTCACTGGACCTATAAATGGTATTTTGCACTCAGGAAGATTTTCCAGAGCTGGCAGCTGAATAAATAAAAGTTTGATACTCCCTCCCCCATAAAAAAACACCACTGCGATTAAAACTCAGTGTGCTATCAGCACACATTTGAACTGTTCTGCCAGACTACAGTCAGGCAGCACCACTTACCATAACTGATCAGCAAAAGTACAAAGGGAGTATTTTTGAACAAGTTAGTAATGGACTGCTTGTAGGAATAATCCTCGGGAGGTTTGGTTAGCAGGACTGCTTGGGAGTGACTAGGAGGATATTTGGGCTTTTCTTCAAACACTGGGGAAAAAGAAGAAAGAACAATTTGGATTTATCTTTACCACTAACGGGTTTTTTTGTTGTTTTTTTTTTAAGTGTTTCAGCATGATGATTTTCAAAAGACTGACCTTGTGATTTTAAGACTTTCATGAAAAAATATTCAAAATTTTCTCATTAAAGGATCAAGTCACAGCCAAAAGTCACATCTGATTGCTACCAACAATTTGAACTTTAAGATTAATAGAGGGAATTCATATTAAAATAGCTAAAAACCTAAGAGAACTAAATATTCTGAAAGAGGTCACCCCATGTGAAGCACGATATACAGTGAACTGATTGTTGCTTAACTCTGGCACAGTAAGTGAGTGTACACAAATAAACTAGAGAAAATGTAACCTCAACTACTTTGAACAGTCAGATGCTTTATGTGAGATGTTGTAAACACTCCCTATGGTCAGCATTTAAATTCCAGGAATGAAACACTTACCAACTCCTGTTAAGAAGAACAAAAGTGTGGACACTATTGCTGTTCCATAGAACATGATGCTGATGTTATGTGCCATAAGATCAATATCATTAGGTGTATTTGGAACCAGAACAGGTGGCAACAAAAACCCAATTGCAGTGCCAAGCTGTAAAGCAAGAAAAGAAAACAAAAAATAACTTTCCTATGAACATAAAAATTAGCACAAGTGAAAAGTCTTACCAGGTAGAATTTAGAATTTTTATCATAATAAGTATTGGTAAAATTATCCAGGAAAAGTGTTCCTTTAGTGTCATACTTTTGAGCCATTTTCTCTTGATGATGTTTTACAATCAGATCTTCCATAATTCAGGTTTTAACCTTTTAATTTCTAAATTAAACTCCGATACTACACCTACTGTATACCTATACTACACCTAGCACATATCTAAGATTCTTTCTCAGAAAAACACTGTGAATGCACATAAATTTGTATCAGTCATTCTGCAACTGAAGGGCTGGAGTTGACAGAAGACAAGCTACTTTTGCAGAAACACTCTTCTCCATTTGATGTCACGTTCCTGCCAACACAGTAACAAAGACTGACATGCACTGTTTACTGATTGAGCTGAGAAGAGCAAGAGAAAAGGAACATCCTTATTGAGAAACACAAAACAAAAGCCAACAATTATTGTTAAGGAAATAAGGAAAAATCACAGAGTGGACTAGTATCTGATTTGTATCTGGAGTAAATTCCAATATAACAACTGATTTTGTATTAAAGAGACCAAAAAAACCCAGGACTGAAATTTTGTGTAATTATATATAAAGCATTTAAAAACATGAAGAAACAACCATCTTGGACTACTCTCCAATTTCTCTCTTTTGCTCCTCCAAAACTAAACTGCTTTTTAAGGTGCTAGAACATTTATTTTGTAACTAAAGAACCTGCATCTATTTTAGATAAAATAAAACAAAAAGAGAGCACAAAAGACTGTTAGAATACTAAGTCCAACACTCACAAAGTACTGACATTTAAAGTGTGCCACAGTGCTTACAAAACATCCTTTGTGCATATCCTGATGTGCGGTTTCCTTTTTTTTTCCCCCCAGCCCATCGGATTTACACAGCATCCAGTGCTCACATGAATACTGTGTCTCTTTTTGTCCTCACCCTTCAGTATATGAACTCTACAAACATGAACTGAGTACACAGTTACTTCTTTTCTCAAGGTATGTTTTTTCCTCCCCCAGTAAGAGCCAGTACAGTACCCACAATTTTCCAACAAAGTCAAGTGATACCATTTTTCATCATTTACATCTAGAGAGTTTAAGGCCAGGAGGATCAAGCATCCCAATGGCTTTGGTGTGCCTTGTTTAAGACGCTAAATACTTGCGGAAATCTGGCACTCCTAACAACCCTCGGCAGGTACATCACTGTATTCCCAGGGATTTGCGCTCCAACTGCAAATTATCAGCATCTAAAGGGGTAATGGGTACAATCTGATTTTTCATAACTACCCTGTCCCTCCCACGCCTGCACTCCAAGCCCTGTTTGCTGAAGCTCTGAAGTTATACAAAGTTTCTGATAAGAAGTTGGATGACCAACCACACAGTGTGTAGTAGCAATGTGTTCTGTTACATAGTTCACCTTGTGCAATTAAACAAGTACACTGAGACCCTACCAGAATGTGTATAAAGAAGCGAATGTGTATAAAGAGGCTGCAATAGAATATACAGACAACATTATTTCTAATTTCCAATTTGCCATCTCTTTCAATCTAGCTTTTGAGGGTTTGGGGGTGTGTGGGGGGGAGTGTTTTAGTTTGATTTTGGTTTTTTTTTTTTTTTTTTTTTAAGAAAGCAAAAACTGAGAGCAGAGAAATTTCCTCGTTTGACACCATATCAGACTTCATGCGTCACAAGCAGGACCAGGATCTTTGGACCCCTGTAGCACACAGCTCTGAGGTAGCAAGGTATGGCACAGCTGCAGAATAAGCCACTGTCCTCTGCAAAAGGACTGCCAGAGGGAGACAAAACACACCTTGTCAGTGCATTTCACAGGTTTGTCCCTGTCAGAGGACCAGCAAGCACTTCGGCACACTGAGATCAGTCCTACCTTCTGGAGGGGAATATGCTCCAGAAATACCTATGACTTATTTTGTTCACATTCTCTTCCCATTTCCCTTGTCCATCTTTCCCGAGGTTCCTGTGCATACAATCCCTGCTCTCTTGCTCCTGTCCTGCTCCACTTCAACTCCCTCATCTCAGCATCCAAACGAAGCATCAGTTTCACATTTCGAAAGCTTCACACTTTCACACTTGGATCCTTGGCACTGTACTGCAGAACTGAAAGCCCAGTAACTCCTTGCTACTTGGAAGGACTGATGCATGTCAGGAAGAGTGGAAATTTATCTGTCAAAGAAACCTTTAACCTGATTCCAGGATGTAGATCCAAAATTTTTGCTCAGCTGATGAAACAACCAACTATGCCTGAAATCCAAAGGGGACACTTGTACACTGAAAGACCTGAATGCAAAAAACCATTGTTTTGGAAAAAACTGCAAACAGATAGGTATAAGCTAATGGGCAACCCTAAATGTAAATATGTAACATTAACGGTACCATTGTAATAATCCAAAGTGCACAAGCATAAAGTCATTAGACTCACATGAGAAAAAACAAACCCCTGCTACCTTAATCAAACTTTACCTTATGACCTCAGCCTGCATCAGTGATGCTGGTTGGAATCTTAGCAATGTTTTGCCACCAAAAAGCAGGAACAGTGGCAGAGTGTAAGAACAAGGCTATAGGAGGAAAAAAACCAAGCATCATACCTGCACCTGTGCTTTCAGATGCACCTGTTCCAGCTCTCTGAAACTGGCCAGGACCAGGGAGCTTGAGGAAATCCGGGACTCAGTTATCAGCTCCCCACAGTGATGTGAACTATCACAGCGTAACAGAAAACTTCACGAGCCACCAGGGTACTGACTACTGGCACCTGGCAATTAGAGGCCATATTTTAAAAAGCAGAAACCAGTATCTGTTGGCGCTGGGGCTCTTCATGAAAGTTCACGTACTTCACACCCCTCCAACCAGGGGCGGATTCAGTCATATGAATCCAAATGTCAAAATGCAAGAGGAAGAGAAAGTGGAGTAAGACCACTTTTTCAGAAGTCTTGACTGGTGTACTCCCAGCAGCTGATCTCGAAGCGTGTGAGCTGCTACGCACTGCCACATGGCCGAGGTCCGGCATAGAGAGGCTGGCCAGGCAGGGCAGGGCGCAGCATCACCGCAAACTTGTTCCCTCCCACTCCCTCACCTTTCCACTCTCCAACGTCGCCCCATAACCACTTCCTGGAGAATGTCTTTTCCCACTTAAGCACCTTATTTTTAACTCAATACCAAACTCCAAGGAAGCCCACTTCTCCAAAGCCGCCTTTGGCTCCCCTCCGCCCCTACCTGGTTGCCCAGCACAGCCACGGCGCAGGCGGTGGAGACCTCGGTGGGGCCGAACCAGACGGAGGCGATGCGCGACGGCAGCCCCAGGATGAAGACCTGGGCGACGGCACAGACGGCCTGTGCGGCCAGAGTGATGGGGTAGCGCTGAGGGGCCAGGCTGCCGCACTTGAGCCAGGCGCCCAGTGCGTTGAGCCCCGAGCCCAGGAGGGCGGTGAGGCGCAGACCTCGGGCATCCAGCAGCCAGGTGGCCGGCAGGATCAGCGGCACGTAGGCCACCATGTAGACCATGGAGAGCCAGTCGATCTGCGTGAACGAGACGCCATAGAAGACGGCGAAGACGTTGCTGAGGATGCTGTACTGGATCCACTGGAAGGCGTTGACCAGCGAGTAGCAGCTGAAGACGGCCAGAACGGCCAGCCGCCGCCGCGACAGGCGCGTCTCCACCCGCCCGCCGCCCGTCGGCAGCATCGCCTCGGCCTCCGGGGCCGCCGGGGCCGCCGGGGCTACGGGTGCTGCCGGCGCTGCCGGCGCTGCCGGCTGCTCCTCGCCGCCCGCCGGGGCCGCCCGCCCGCCGCCCGCCGCCTCCTTGCCGGGCAGGAAGCCATTGCAGCGCTGCAGCGGGGGCGCGGCGGTGGCCGCCGGCATCTCCCCGCTCTCCCCCTCCGCCTCCTCCTCGCCGCCGTCCTCCACCATCTCGGCCGTCTCCCCACCCAGCTTCCCCGGCAACGGCGGCGGCGGCGGGCACAACCCGGCTCTGCCGGCCAAGGTCACCTGGCTCCGAGCGCGCTCCGCCGCCGAGCCCACGCCGCTCCGCCGAGCCCCGCCCCGGGGCCGGGCCCCCAACTCGGCAGGGCGGGCGGGGCGGGGGCGGCCCCGAGCACGGGAGGGTTCCGCTGGGCGAGCGGCGCTGCTGTGTGAGAGGTTAGTCTTAGAAAGCTAGTGCTGCAGCCCTGATCGCTGGGAAGCTTTTGGGAGTGTAGATGTATAGATATACCTGTATACACACACACACGTGTACATAGAGGTATGTGTTTTGTTCACACCACTGCTCCCGTTTTCTTGGTCCATCTTTCTCATGGCTCCTATTTGCACAATCCCTGCACTCCTGCTCCTGTCCTGCACTGCTTCAACCCCAACATCTCAACATCCAAGTGATACGTGTTTGTATACACGTATATATGCACACTTCTTTCAGTCTTTTAAACTGAGCTTAGAAGGCTTGACCATATGAGTGAGAACCATATGGAGATGGTAGTGGTGTAAACAATCCCCCATGACATCCCCAAGGAACAAGCAACATCACTGCCTTCCTGTAACCATTTTGGCGTCTGGTGTGCCTGACCCAGGAAAGGCTGGGTGGTCACAGACTAGTGCTCTGTGGCTCATTGCTCACTCCTCTTCTTTAGGACAGGGCAGGTCGCCTTGGCTGCTGCGCCATCTGTGCCAGACATATGAGCCACGGCACTCCCAGCGCATTCTGAGAAAATCCCTGGCCTTCCCCCGCCATAATAAGATCCCTGACCTTTACCTGCCATAATAAGATTTGTCTCTTCACAGTGGTGATGCTGAGAAATGTACTGGAGTGAAAAGAGACGGATGGGCAGAGACAGACACCCAAACTGCAGCAGAGGGTGGCCAGTACAGTGCATCACCAGGGTGTGTGCATCCACCCCAGCCCTTCATTGCCTCCAGAGCCGCAGGCAAAACATTCCTTGTTTCCACTCAACCTCTGAAATTTGATTTGACACATACCCCAGAAAACTGGCCATCTGGCCTTGTGCAGAGGCGGGTAGATATCACTTCAGTAAGCAATCTTTCCTCAAACACCCCTTAGTATGTGCCTGCACAGGAGCAGTGTCTGGCAGGCCCTGTCACAGTCTGTAATTCTGCTGCTGCAGACAGTGTCCCCTAATAAAAAGACAGATTGTTCTCCAAAGAGCAATAAGAAAATACAGAAATATTTAATTTTGTTAACAATGTTAATAGTATTTTACTGGTTTCCGTGCGAAATCATTTGGCTTGTGTTCAGCAAATAACACACCGCACATTGTTCTTGGGTATGTCAGAGCCTAATCAGATCTGTCTGTGTGGTAGATATGCTTAACCACCAGCCTAAGTACCCTCACTAATTATGAGTCGGTATTTTATTCGAGATCAGTTGACCTATGTAAGCCACAGTTCCTGATCTTATTTACAGCATGAATAATAACATGAACACATGCTTCAAACTCTTAATTTGGCTGTGTCTGCTTTCCCTGAGCACTTAGCTGAGCAATGGTAGTGATGATTGCAGGCACCATGGATTTTTAGAGATTACTGGAAGTATATCCTGAATTTGCAGATTAGAGGTGTGTGCTAGAAATCGTCTCTTTTAAAATAAAGTAACCCATGACAGACTCATGCTCTTCTTGCCTCTGCCATTCATGTCAAGGAAAAGCCTGATTTGTTTTCCCTTTTCCTGTGTAAGATCAGATGCTGGGTAAATTTCTCCCAAATCCTCTGCCTGACTTGACAGTTTGAGTTCTACAAACTGTAGCAAAGGAGCCCTTTTTAAACATGACTTCAAGAGAAAGAAGTATAGTGGGAACTGAAACAAATAGTATCAAAGCAACAGAATAGCTGGCCTTCACTTCAGGAACGTATGTCCATATTACACATTACATGCTGAAAACACGCCTGTGGCTATGTCTGTGCTGATACTTCCACCAGTGGTTGTTCATTATCCCTGGCATACGCTGTGGGTTGGCTTAAGGATCAGGAAAAGTATCATGACACTTTGGTTGGGTTGTGTAAATGTAGCTTTAACATCCTAAATTACTCCTGTTCTTTTGGAAGAAGGTGTAAACATTGATCTACATCTGATTGTATTTAACATTTTTTTCCCCACTGAATTTTGGATGACCTCAAAGTCCATCCAAAGATAACATTTATTCCTTAAGAACAGAGCAAAGTAGGTTTTGTTCTTTCTTTTAGTGGGGTTGCACAGGGCCCTATCTTAGGCCCTGTGCTCTTCAATGTCTTCATAAATTACTTGGACGTAGGACTGGAGGGAATACTAAGCAAGTTTGCAGATGACACGAAACTCGGAGGAGTTGACTCCCTCAAAGGCGGGGAGGCCCTGCAGAGAGACCTTGACAGAGTCAGTAGTGTCTTGCCAGCCAGGAGGGCCAGCCATGTCCTGGGGGGCATCAGGGAAAGCATCACCAGCCGGTCAAGGGAGGAGATTGTCCCACTTTGCTCTGAGCTGGTACAGCCTCACCTTGAATATTGTGGCACTTTTGGGCACCACAAAATAAGAAAGATTTTAAGCTGCTAGAGAGTGTTCAAAGGAGGGTAACAAAGGGCCTTGAGGGGAAGCTGTAGGAGGAACGGCTGAGGTCACTTGATCTGTTCAGCCTGGAGAAGAGGAGACTGAGAGGAGATCTCATTGCAGGGGAAATGGAAGGGCAGACACTGATCTTTTCTCTGTGATGACCAGTGACAGGACCCAAGTTCTGTCAGGGGAAGTTAGGTTAGATACTAGGTAGAAAAATTTTCTTCGCCAGAGGGTGGTTGGGTGATGGAACAGGCTCCCAGAAAAAGGGTCACAGGACGAAGCATTTGGATGATACTCTCAGGCACATGATGTGGCTCTTGGAAATGGTCCTGTGGAGGGCTAAGGGTTGGACTCTATGATCCTTGTGGGTCCCTTTAAACTTAGCGTATTCTGTGATTCTGTGATTGTTTTGCTACTGTTACACCCTTGGCTGCATACAGCAGGCAGAGCTGCTGCCAGCTAATACTCTCAGTGAAAGGTTTGAATCCAGCCTGTGCTAGAATGGCCAGCACATCTTGGGTTTCTTTGCTACGGTCCCCACAGAGTATCATCTGTCTTCTCTATCCGCCCAGTGCTTCAGCACAACACAAGTCATCTGCTTCCTGCACGGAAGAAATAACTGGACATCAGGCAACTGTAGATAAAAAGAGGTGGAGCCTCACAGTGGAAAGAGCACCTCAATGACAGCTAACTCCCATAGGGAGAAGAGACTTTTTTTCCAGAGAGAGGCAAGTATATTTACAGCAGATCAACACGGAGGCAAATCCACCTTTGCTACAGCTGCACTGGTCTCAGTGAAATAAAACCAGGTGGACTTTTGATGAGATATGGCCAATACATTTCTATTCTGGGAACACTCATCTCCAGAAGTACCTTCCTAGATAAGAAAAGGAAAAGGCAAACCAAACTGGCAGCATCAGGGCAATGCCTTGACACTTACCTTCTATCTTTTGACACTGCTGTATTTCATCAGTTTCACAACCATTACTTCTGATTTATAGCCATTTGTATGAGAGGCAGAGCCAAGGACATAGTTGCCCAGCAAGAGAATGTTAGCCCATGAAAAACATCCATGGCATTAAAATGTGAGTCCCTGGACTTCTACATTTCATGGACAATTTATAGAGCTAAAAATGGAACACTGATGCCAAGGTTTATGGCACAAGTTTAGCTTAAAACTGCTGCTATCCCTTTTAAATCTACCCTTTAACTGAAAATGTAGGCTCTCCTGAATATTCCTATCAGTATTAGTGCCAGAAATTGTTCATATATACCCAAATGTTAATTAAGTCATTTTCCTGAATGCTGTGAAAATGCTAAAATATGTTATGTATCAGGCAGTCACTGAGAAGTAGGAGATACTAATTTACTCCATAGGAATTATTTTCTTCTACCCAAATTCCAGAAGTCAGGCAGGGGCCAAGCACCCAAATTTTCAGGTTGGAGAAAGTTAAAAGGCAATTAGAGATGCAGTATCCTTACTCATAATGGTGTTATTGTTCCTCCTATAGGATATATTCCATCAAAAGGAAATGTATTTTCAAAACTATTTCCAAACTTTAATTTTATCTTGCAGGTACTGCACCATTGTTAAAAAACAAAAACAAAACAAACCAGCTCAGAAGGAGCCTTTTTGTTTCAGTCCAGGGAATTTCACAAAAATTAGCTTTCAGCTACAGAGTGCTGCTTTCAGGGTGTAATTAGCTTTCAGATATCCCCAGCTGGGTTATTTCAGTGGTATCAGTTTCTAGTTAAGTCCTTCTCCCAAATCTCAAAATGTTATCTAGGCCCACCCCCCAAAAAACACAAGTCAATCCATCTTTGTAAAACTTGAGACCAAGGTTAGGAGTCTGAAATGAAGAAATAGGATGTTACCAAAATATAAACATTTCTGAAAAAAACCTAGGATTTTTATGTTCAGCAGGCACACGGTTAAGACTTCCAGACTTTCTGGTTTTAATGTTTCAAATAATATGTGTCAGTCTCTAAATGAAACAAATCAAACTTAACTCCTGTTTATGATTTTCAGTGCAAAAAATTGAACTCTCCATGCAGAGAAAAACTACATGCCAGGAGTGCACCGGGTACTTTTCTTCCAGACAAGTTGTTTAAACAAGAAAACAACAGCACTTTAAGAAAGGGATTTTAGAACAAAAGATCTGAAGTTCCAACTGGGCTAGAAATGAACTATTTTAGCAGGA
This sequence comes from Empidonax traillii, assembly GCF_003031625.1. NCBI lineage: Eukaryota > Metazoa > Chordata > Aves > Passeriformes > Tyrannidae > Empidonax > Empidonax traillii. Next base: position 408,048 of record NW_020955489.1, on the reverse strand, counting down.
TATTAAACAAACTTCAATAAGCTGCACTTGAAAGAAATGAGTTGGAGAGTCATATGCCTTAAATATCTTAATTGAAAGCTCTGAGAGAATACAGGGGAAAATGTAAACATCCTTTTCCTCCTGTGCAGTCCTCATTCCAGCAATATTTGCCATCTCCCCATAAGATAAAGTCACAACCCCACCTGAAGAAAAAGCACTTGCAACACAAGGCACTTGTCTGAAATTTGTTTGTATCTATCTCCAAGGGTTTGCCTGGCCACTCCAATTTGGGAATATGACTGCCCAGAGCAGGCATGTTTGCCAGTGACCTGGATTCAAGTTTTGATGAACTGACAGAGATATAGAAGTGAATACTCTTAAGTATCAGAGAAAAGTTCTGAGTTTTAGAATACATGCATTGAATTCCTTTGCTGCTAACAACAGAAACTTGTGTTTCTGAGTGTCTCAATCTATACAAAAGTTGCAGAAATACACGTCTGGTACTTCTATTGGGCTGCTATCTGGTTTTCTTTTTGTAGTCAGCTATCAATTCCATATATGTAATGGAATTTTACCCCTGAGTTTCCTACCAAAGCAAGTGGGGAAAAAATACACACATAAAATAAATTTTGTGTACAAAAAAATAATTATGTGAGCAAATACAGTAAGTAAATTTACTTGTTCTTATTCTCCAAGATTAACAGGTTCTTCACAAATTACAAAAAATGTAATTTTCATTTGAATCTTTTATAAACAATGAGAAAAGTGTGTATGCCCACAAAAAAGAAAAATAATATAATGCATAATCTGCAGAAGAGTTATCTTGGAGGCACATGCCCATTTTTGACCAGCACTCATTCACTCTAAGGTTATTAAGTCTGGGGAAAGGCTTGGAGGCATTTTTATTGTTACATCACAAATTCCTTCAGCTGATATGCCTTTCACCACAGCGACCTGCTGGCAGGCAATCCTGATTTGTTGGGTTCATTTCTTTCCTAAAAGGTAGTCAACAAAGCTCTTTGGTGAGAAAGATTAAGTGACATCAGCCTGACCCATCAAAGGGCTGTGGGACAAAAGTGATTTGAGAAGCCACACAGATGCTTCCAGCTGCATTTTGAGCAAACTGGCTCAGTTCACCCATAGCTGGAGGAACTGCTGGGCTGAAGTTCATCCCATTCTAAACTGTATACCTGGGAGATAATGCAGGTTTCCACTAACACAAGCCAGTTAACAACTCAGAGTATAGGAATTCAGTAATGTAAGAGGAATTGCTTCCTAAGAGTTTTCTCTGCTGGCTACAGGAGGATCACAAGTGACTAACTCAGAGGTGGTGTTCTGTGGATGCAGAAAGTCCACTGAGAGCTCCTGCTTCCTGCCCGATCCACATGGGAATATATAGCAATGTTGAAAAAATTAGCTGGAGAAATCACCCTTCAGAGCAACAGGGATAAAATGTTCTCTTCCCTTCTAGGAGGTCTCAGATCAGATTTACAACAAAAAGCACTATACTCTTGAAAAAACACCACAATGTATATGTCTTAAATTTCCCATCTCTCTTTTACTACCCGATTCATTACAACATTACAACTTACCCGCCTGGTCCATGCATGCAGATCCTTTGAAAATTATATGGAAGGGACATTCCGTAACAGGCCGTTAAGAGCCTAGTACGGAAATGTGCTTCTATTTCAAAGACAGATTGCTCACCCAAGCTTGAGAAATGTTGCTGCTTTTACTATGGAGGAAAATTAAACATTTAGTAACAGTTTGAAGTTCCCAGTTTCTCTCTGAAGAGGTTATCAGCAGGAAGGGAGCCATGTTCTTTAAACATCTACATCTATCCGATGGGGAATTTTAACTCAGCTTGCCTAAAAATCAGCAGGAATTTTTTGTTTAGACTGAATAACAATGAAAGATGCATGCCCAAGACCCTGGCTGCGAGAGTAAATTATGGCAAATGCATTAACATTCCAGCAGTTTTAATCACTTCAACAGGAAGTCAGACAGACAGACACTGGGGACTCTCCTTGCTGGAGCTCCTCTGCTGGGAAAGCAGTCCAAGTGTTCTCCAAAGACCCTTTTGAACTGTTGTCTTTTGCAGCACAGCTACGAGATATAAACTGTTTCAGATCAGCTGTGAACCCAGAATTTCTCACAGAAAATTCCCCACCCTTTTATTATCAAGGGAGGCAAACTGGCCAGTGGACAGCTCCTCTGCCAGGACAACCCCGAAGCATCTAGAGCTTTTTGTATGTGAGTGACATCACCTACTTCACCCACATGTTTAGAGAGCAGGGGAGAGTGTGGCCGTCTCCTTCCACCTGCTGCCTGCACGCTGACCAATTCAGCCCTGTGCCCTGCTCCTGATGGCACCACATGGAAGGGAGGGCACTCAGCACCTGATATCCCTGAGGCATCTACAAATACATTCGTCAGTGTGTTTTACTGGAGCAGCAGTTGCATGATGTCAGCCCAGCAGCTGAACTGTTGCCTTATAAATTGTTTCTCTATCTTGTGAGAACCCTGTGGCTCTTATATATAGAATCATAGAGTTTATTTTGGAAAAGACCTTTAAAATCATCGAGTCCAATCGTTAGCCCACCACTGCCAGATCCACTACTAAACCATGTCCTTAAGTGCCAAATCTACATGTCTTTTAAGTATCTCCAGAGATGATGATTCAACAACTGCCCTGGGCTGCCTGTTCCAATACTCAGTAATCCTTTTCGTGAGGAATTTTTTCCGAACATCCAATCTAATCCTCCCCTGATGTAACTTGAGCCCATTTACTCTCGTCTGCATCCATGCAACCAGGAAAATGAACATGACAGAATAGCCCATACATACAGTTCTGCCAGAATGGCATTCAGACTGTTTAAGTCTTTGGACATAATCCTGTATTTCCAATGAACTGCAAGCACGGGGTGAACAGAGTATTTGTGTCCCTTAAGACCTCAGACAGTACCAAGCTGAGGCTTAGAGCTTTTAGAAACCTTGGGAGGGGAATGAAGTGGAAATAACTTGGGTTCTGGGAATAACTCTGCTTTGAGTGCTTATTCCTCCCAGCTGGCTGTACAACAACCTTGGGAGCCACGCACAGGACAAAGGTGATGTTGGATGCCAGAAGGCAGACTCACAAAGCTGCTGAAAGGACACAAGGCAGTTTAAACACACTGGTGAAAAACGAGCACAGCTTCAGCGTGCTGTGCTCAGAAACAGTCCTGCATCCCTCCTCTCAGCCCAAGGGAAAGGACAGAGATAGCTAATTATTGCCTTGTTTTACCCTGGCAGATTTGGCACTCTTGATGACCCTCCTGTCAGTTCAGCTATTCCCAGGAAAAATGTCTGAGTGCTGGAATCAGAAGGCTTTGTTTCTCTTGGGCCCTGTCAGGTCAGAGGGAGGTGGTGGAGCTGCTGGAGCCTGGGGCAAGAACAGAGCTGGGTGATGCTGGAGTGGCTGGTGGTGAAAATGATGCTCACACTGCTCCCTAGGTTGGCTTGGAAGAAGCTGCATTTTTCAAGGGACCAAATTTACTTACATGTTTGGGAAATTTTCTTTTATTTGTAAACATCAAACCACTTCACTCAGAAAGTCATACTGAGCTTTCTGTTGAGAAGTGTGGAACTGTTTGTTTTCATCTGGGAAACCCAGAAAAATAAATGGGCCTTTCAAAATGGGCAGGTTTGTTTGAAAACAGTAGCCTGTAGGACGCTTAGCTTCAAACTGCTATGTGACTTGTCTTTCGCACGTTTTTTTCCAAATTGAAAAAAAATCCCAGAATTGCATTTTCACTCCAAAGGAAAACATGGGCATTGATATGCTTCATGGCATGGAAGTTATCCCCCAGGCAGCCCCAGCCAATCCCTCATCCCTGCTAGTATCGGTTTTCCTTCTACGTTGATTCAGGTAGTGGAAAACGATAGTTGGAAGAGAAGGCAAAAGGCCAAAGCTCATGCAGTCCAATTATAACCCTGCTGAAATGTCTTCCAGGAACTCTGCAAGGACTATACTGATCAAACCCATCGAGAGGAAAAGAAAAATAATAGCCAGAGGAGAAGAAAATAATAACCAGACTGTACCCTTTCCAGAGTGACAGACTGTCTCTTAGCAAAGTTATGAAGCAGTGTGTCCCGAATATCTATGATGTATGTAAGTAAGTCAGGAAGCTGGGATCAGGCTGCAGAGTTGAGCAACCCAAACCCCGTGTATAAGGTTTTCTTACATCAGGACAAGAAAGCTCCAAGATTATAGGCAGTATTACAGCCACCAAAAAAATGCAAAGGTTGGATTTGTCAACCCTGCCTCCATGTGGTGAAATGGCTATTGAGATTCCCTCAGGCTACTGGTAGGTAGGCAAGGACCACCAAATTAACTTACCAGTCACCAGAGGACAGGTAACAGACACATTTTTCAGTTAGCACATGCCTGGCACACAATGGGACTTGTAAATACAGGAAAAGTCTTTGCTGCAATAGTTCAGCCTTTTTTCTGTCATGTTGTCTTCTGTCATGCTCTATTTTAAGGTATGCATAAACCTAATTGTTTTTAAATGGGTGGAAAGGATATATTTTCCCCATTAGGTAAGTAAAATTTGGAATATACACATCTGCCTTAAATAGTCTGCAGGAAATATAAATACTTCATGAAATCATACTTTCTTATCCTAATTAAACAACAACAACAACAACAACAACAACGACAACAACAACAACAACAAACCAAAAAAAACCACAAAACCAGCACACTGGGTAATGCTGGGGCAGTAGCTGTTTTGTTCCACTATCTTAACCACTTGTCCCCCACAACGTTACAGTACTCTCCTTGTCTCTGTTTCACTAATTTTCCGTTCACTAATCTGCCATACTTGTTCAGGTGTACTTTGCAATTCCTTATGTTACCAGGTCAGTACTAAGTAGCACCCTATAGCCCCTGGGGTGTAGAATCATAAAAAGAAGTCTCCTTTGAGAGAGTCTTGGTGGAAAGGCTAGGAAGTCTCCCACATCCTCATCAGAAGCACAGCCAGAAAGGAACAGATTTCTAGTTCACGTTTGGCAAAGACACCACGCTCATAAATGTAACTGCTCACAAAGAATTGTTATTTTTTTTCAACACAAAACATTGAACACTTGGATAAACTCAAACTTCAAAACAACCATTAGCGTTCTTCAGGGGATGCCTGTGGAGCTGTGATGCAGGAAACAGGTGTTGAGCCCAGTTAAAGTCCTATGTATGAAGGAGACACTGTGTGAAAGTTTTCTGGCTCATACTGGCAAGCCCAGTTGTTTTGTTGTGCCAGCTGCAGCACAAGGGCTCTCTGCTGCTTCTCACATTGCTGAGGCATGGACACAATCCGTGAAGTCCAGCCCAATCCACACAAAAAGTCACCCAAGACTTGACAAAATGCAATGAACTTCAAACTGTGGGAATCTAATGCCTTTGCTGGTTTAATTTTCTCAGGACAGTGCCAGAAGCTTTTAGCAATAAAGCAACAGAAGATAGCAACCTCCAAAAGGCAGCATGCCTGGAAATATAGTAATATATGAATAATAAAAATAAAAAAAATATGATACTAGCTATGAAAATATTCCTGGTAAAGATCTAAAGTAGCTTCTCTAGTATCCCTACAATGTCTTCATTGAAGGAAGTCAGTATTTCAGACATCTGACAATATGCTCCCCTTTTAGGATTTTGCAGTCTTGATTTTACTCCTGCGTGGGTGTTTAGCCAGGGAAATAAAGTTTTGGGTTTTAATCTCAACTCATTTCATATCTATCCATGAAGAGGAATGCAAGCAGCCAGAGATTACGAGTTACATGCAGCTTCAGACAGTTTTTATATAGTCAAATCAATGGAGATCTGGTTATGCAGAAATCAGAGCAGATTATCTCCCCAATGGCCATCAGTTTATCTGTTTCTTGAAGAGCAGGACAGATTCCATGACCTGCAATAAGCCAGCCTGTGTGTTTTGTAAAGACTGATGAGTGCTAAGCTGAGCCATGGCAAACAAAAACACACACAACTGTATTATTGTGCATCTTGAAAAGCAAACCATGAAAACGATAGTCCAGGACAGAGGGGATCAGTCTACTGTGTTACTTAAAGCTTCTGAATAACCTAGTTACTCATCCCTTTGAGAACAAAATTAAAAGATAGATTCAAAGAGGTTTGGAGGGATTTTAGTCCAGATAACTCTGCTAGTGAGCAGAGGAAGAAAGAACCCATTCTTCCTCATTTGGCTGAACTGAGTCTCATCTTCTAAGAGCTGGGAAACCTCTGAGAAAGGCATTTTAATAGCTCTCTGGCAGCCTGGTCCTGGGTGGTGTCCTTTCCAGAGGAAAGGCAGTTGTCAGTGCCAGGGAACAGGTCTTGTTGAACCAACCTCACAGACCAGTCCCATGAATCACTGTCTTTTCAGCCAAGCTCTTCATCACTTTGGACTACTGTGCTGGATTTAGCTGGGGTAGAGTTAATTTTCTTCACAGTAACTAGAATGGGATGGGGCTGTGTTTTGGATTTGTGCTGCACATCAGGTCGATAACATAGAGATGTTTTGTTATTGCTGAGCAGGACTTGCACAGAGCCAAGGCTTTTTCTGCTTTTCATACTGTCACAGTGGCAAAGAAGTTAGGGGTGCATAGGAGGGTGGGAGAAGACACAGCCAGGACAGGTGGCCCAAACTGACCAAAGGGATATTCCAGACCATATGACATCATGTTCAGTATATAAAGTGTGGGGAAGAAGGAGTAAGAGGGAGGACATTTGGAGTGGTGGCATTTGTCTTCCCAAGTAACCAATACACATGATGGGGCCCTGTTCTCCTGGGGATGGCTGAACACCTGCCTGCTCATGGGAAGCAGTGAAATAATTCCTTGTTTTGCTTTGCTTGTGTGCATGGCTTTTGCTTTCTCTACTAAACTGCCTCTATCTCAACCCAAGAGTTTTCTAGCTTTTATCCTTCCGATTCTCTCCCACCGGTGGGGAAGTGAGCGAGTGGCTGTGTGGGGCTTGGCTGCTGGCTGGGGTTAAACCACAGTAGCTGTTCAAGAGCACAGGTTCTTATTCAAGAGCTGCACCAGCCAACAGAGCACTGATACAACAATTCTGAACGCATCTGTCCTCAGCAATGGTAAAACTTCACTGTGGGCTTCCAGCAATGAGACCCCCACCCATTTGGGACAGAGGCTAGGAAGGAAGGAGACAACTTCTGATCCCTGAGAGATGAGAGCAAGACAGCCTCTGCTGTTCTGGTGAACCTCAAATCTGTCTGCCACTGGTGGTAACAGGGTAAGCACTTACCTTCCTTGAGTTCTGCCCCAGCATTCACCCTCCTCTACCACAGTCTGCATCCACTAAGACTGCAAGGATGGATTGACATCAATGTGTGTAGCTGCACCTCTCCATAAAACAGGGCAGCTTAAGGATGCCAAGAGGCAGCTCTGATCATCCTGGTACCACAGTGTTGTAAAATGTGCAATATATACAAATTTTCTTAAGAAAGGATATTCTTTGATGTTTGATCTTTGTACACTTTCAAGCCTAACCAACATGGAAGGAGATTTAGTCCATGAAATAGATAGCAGCTAGCAAGCAAGCTCCAAGTGATGCCCTGGTGTTAAAAAGATAAATTACTTGTCAGTAGAAATGCCTTGTTAAGATTTAGGGTGTAATATGTTTCAGTGATCTCAGACCTAGGTGAACACAAATAATGTAGAACTTATAGGCCACAAGGACATTTGGAAGAGCCTCCAAGATAAGACAGAAACTAATAAAGACAACTCAACAACTGTGCTGAATCAGCTCCGACTGGGTAAAAGGTAATTCTGACGGGGAGAGCATGACTGCCGACTCATGGCCCACTGATGCAAGAAACCCACCTACCCAAACAAAGAGAAAGACTGGGAATGCAGAATAATCAGCATGAGAAGGGAGAGAATCATTAACCAAAAGAAGATAGAATATTAATTACTAGGAGAAATAGGTAGCCAATGAACATTAATGCCTTTGTTTGCTAAGATGTGTAAATTAGTGAAGTTTTAGTAGTCATCGTGCTGGCTTTGTGGATTTGCCACCAATCACCCCTTTCTGTGCAGAACTGTAAATAAATCAAATACCTCGACTCTGTGTGTGGATTGGCCTCTTGCACACTGGATGAAAGAACCTGTTTTGGGACAACAGCAACAGCCTCCCTGTGCTGGTCAAGAAACACCATCTTTGGATAATTAGCATCACATACACACAGATTGTCAATGGATGAGCTGCAGTCACTGGGAGTGCAGAAGGGATTATTTCTGGAAGTGCTGAACTCTGCTTGTGTAGATTATATACCACAATAGTCCGCTGCACATGCATTTGCCATTGTTTCGACTCAGCACAGAGGTCCTGTGGAGTACCGAGCTGAGTTTCCACCCTGACTTTTCCAGGCAGGAATACTGATGCCTAAAGACAAGAGAAGTTATCTACAGATGCTTTGATTGGAACTCCCCGCATGCTGCTCCCTTTAACTTGTTCCATTTGTTCTCTTCCTCACCCTTTGTTGTGCATCCAGAAATGTTCTGAGCACAAAAACACCCTCTCTATATGTTTATAGCAATAAGCCAATGCCAATCAGAACTTCAAAGCTGCCCTCTCCAGGCAGTGCACTTCACAAAGACAGACCTTCCTGCTAAATAATCCCAGGTCCATTTTACAGTTTCATCAGTGGTCATGTGCTGAGCAGAACTAGGAGGCTCCAAGCAACAGATCCAATTCTGTCTGGAAAACACGGCATCCAATATACACACATTTCTATGGAATTCACTCAACATGGTCATGCTGTCACCTAGTCCACATCCACAACTCAGAGTTTTTGACCATGGTCAACAAAATTTGTCAGGCAGACGGACCTTTTGGAGACATGAAATTCCTAGAAGGTTTGTCAGAGTTGGTTGTTATGTAGATGACACTGACCCTCTTCATTCCCTCTCAAGGCTAACAAGAGAAGTCACACACCCAGCTGTTGGGTCTGATGCCAGCAGGTATTCAAATATGATCTACCCAGATTAATCTTGCCTAAATGACAATCCAACAAGCTCAGGGAGGCAACATGGAAGAGAGAACAGGAATTACAGGAAGGTCACAAGGACAAAGAAGAAAGCCAAGGTACTGTGGGGGGCAGAGCCCAGAGTGTACATGGAGGAGGTGGTGGTACCATGGCAGGGGTTTGGGAGACACACAGGGAGCTGGAAATGCAGCACTGGGAGTGCTGGGCTGTAATAGAGGCTTCACAGGACACAGGTAGGAGATTGAGATTGATATGATGAGGAGATCATAAATCCCTGGGATAAAAGAGCATTATGGGTTGTGCTGCTTGGGAAATATCTTCTATCAACATGGGACCAAGTGCTTTATCTAAGCTGCCACTGGGCACTAACAAGGTACAAAGCATCTGTTTACACTCACTGGTGTTAAAGCATACAGCCCTGGCACAGCCGAAACAGCGGACGCAAAACCCAAGTGTGCACATTAAAGAAGTTAAAAACAGTTTCCACACGCAGTCACATAAATAGGAAATACATGTGGGAAGGAGCCAGGCACCTCACCTGGACTGTGGCACCGCACTGCCCATTTGCTCTGCTCCAAATCAGATGAACCCCACAACATGCAGTGATGGAGTCAGGATGCCTTTGTGGGTCAGGAGGCTGTGGGGACATGTCAGCTATTATTCCCTAGCAGCAAGCACAGCCCAGGTGCAGTAAGTGCCAGCAGCTGCAGAGACCGTGCAGCAAATGGAGAGAATAGTGGTCATGGCGCCACAGGGCAGGGCTCTGCTGCAGTTCAGCACTACGGGCTCTGTCAATAGGGACCTCAAACGGCTCTCCCCCCCTCTTCAGTCAGGCTTTAACAGCAAGCCCTAGGCACAGTCCGTGTGCTGACCCAGCCTGCCTGCCAGATGATACCTCTGGGGCATCAGGGGTTTGATCACACTGCCAATACTGTCACTTTTCCATGTCTCACAACTTGCATTTCCAAAACAGGGGGATGTGGCTCTGCTTCCCTGCATCTCCGTGCTGCTTCATGGTCTTTCAGGCAGCTGTACTCACTCCCATGCCAGGAAGCTGCAGGTTTGCTCAGCCACGGCACAACATTGGTGCTCTACTGTGGCAGGCTGGGCTCATCTGTATGCAGCCACCAGCCATGGACATCATCGAGCTACCTCACCTGCCCTTGAAGGCACCAGACCTATTGCCTCACCCAGACACTGCAGACAAAATCCATATATTTTGACTCTGTCACTTTGGTTGGACATCAGATACATCCCCAAGCATCGGTGCAGAACTTGTTTGCTCTTCTGAGAACAGCTCAGATCCTCTTGTTCTGTTCATGTGCCACTGCTCTACACTTATTTTCAGCTTTGCCTTAGGCTCCTTGATGCCACCTGTGCAACTCCTTGATGCCACCTGTGTTCCATGTACCAGAGGCTCTCTGAGGCAGCCAGGATGAAAGTCAGCCCTGCTCGTCATGCTGTTTTCTAGGGCAGAGAGGGGTTACACCTTGCTTCTGCAGATTCCTTTTCCCAGTGCCTCATTGTTTCTGCTTTTGCAGATGAACCACACCACCATTTTCATCAGCAGATCCGGGCAGGGTATTGACATTGATCTCCTGTGTTTGCATTAAGCAGCCCACAGGCAGCAACTCTGAGAACAGTACCAAGCATTTGGGGAGATGGGTATCAGCTCCTGCTCCAGGCACAGGTTCATTAGGGCCATGATCCTCACGATGGTTTGTCACAGTAGCTCAAAGGGGCATAAAAATTCTCTAGCCCCTAGAAGAGCCACTTTGCACTCACTTCATGATGGGGCTGCCATACAGTGCAGTGAGAGTGATGCCCATGTCCTGAGCGATTCACACTGATAGAAAAGCCAGCCCCAGCAGGGGAAACGAGCAGATGGATAACCTCCTGCTGAAAAGGAAAATGTTGAGACAAGTAGGTGCTATGGTGATTTGTATACTTCCTTTGATCTCAGCTCTATCTTTGTACTGCATATAGAAAGCAAAGAGGAGAACAATGAAGCTTTATGATAAGCCACCGACTTTCTCAGATTCATTTTCCTGCTCCATAATGGGAACAGAGGATCGACTCCCAGCCTGCATTAATGAAAAAAACAAACACAAGCATAACTTCATAAGTGATAAAAGTTGCCTTTCCAGGCAATTATTTATTTGCTTTTGCCTCTACAGAGCCTATCTATGTATTGCATAGGAGTCTGTTGGAAGGACCTCCAGTAAAAGCCTTTAGTCAATTTGTTTAAACTCTTATAATAATAAACAGCAACATTAAACAGCATTTCATCCATTTGGCCTCATCACCATATCCTCACTTGTTCCTATGTTGAAGTCTGGAAAAACTCAGAACACTTTGTCCCAAAATTCATGACTGAAAACAAGTTTCAGAAGAAAGGCCCTGGGAGGATGATCCAGCTGCAGCCCTCCAAAGACTATTTAAGTGAGCACAGATAGAGCCCGTAGACAGACTCTTAGCTGTCAGGCCTGAACTCAAGAGGATATTCAGGACCTGAGTTCAAGTGGCTCATGCAACCTTTTATTTCTATGCCCACTCCAGTCTTAAAAGTCACCTGGCCCTCAGGAAAAATCACTTTAGTGTTGTTCCACAGGAGCCCTATAAGCAGCTTGGCATGGGTGGCAAAAGGGCAACAACACCAGCCTGCCGAGGAGTCACAATTTCAGTGTCCCCCCAACTCCGGCTGCTGATCCGTGGTGCTCACTGAGCAAAGCACCTCTGTGTGTGTGATGTGGTAGCCATTGACAATATACACTAGTCAAATATTTTGTCCCTGTCAACTGATAAAATCCACTTTAGAAGCTCTCTAAAGTATCTCCAGGCTGTGCATCTCAGCCTAGGGAAAGTACCTTCATGTTACTAGTGTCACCCTGTCTCCCCCTCATTTCTGTGCCTGGTGCTGAGCTACGCATTCACTGTAAGCCCTTGCACGTGTGGGAGTTCTGGGGCACACAGTGCATCTCTGTGCATTATTTTAAGCCTGGAAAGAACCAAGAGATGTGGGACTTTTTTTTTTCCTAGCAGAAGCTGTAACAGCCAGAGCTGCATCTGACTAACAAGTACTGACTAACACGCAAGGCACTCTGAAGGCATTATTTATGTCAAAGAAATCACAAACCTTTCTTGATTTTTCTATCGCACCATGTACATCCTGCAAGGTAGAGAGACATGAGGAGTCATGCAAAGGGCAACCAGATCTGCTGTTTGTAGCAGACGGCTATAGGTATCAGATGGAGCTTGAGACCTACCACTTTCCATACAGCTGGAGAATATCTGTGCCATTTTAGCTCTCTGAGTCAGAGGTCACCAGGGCCATTTATGTCTCCCAGAATTAATGGCATGACTCAAAACAGAACTTGGGTTCCCACTGTTTCTGTACTTTCTCTCTCCTTTCTTCTCAGGTTTCCTGAAAGCTAAACATGCCATCCAACTACATTTGCACTGGGTCCTTCCTCCAGTACGTCCTTGACCACCTCAGTGTCTGATGCTACATAGGAGGGGACAGGGTTTATCAATAGAATCTGAGAAGCTGCAACAGGGTTCAGCGCACAGTGATGTTAAGGCCAACCTTTGTGGGGATGGAGAGCTTCATGGTGTACAGCCACATAGCTCCTCCCCAAAAGCCATTCTGACTTCCCAAGCTCCTCTGGACCAGTATTAGCTCAGGACTGCAGGCAGAAATGCAAGTTCTTTGCTAAATTCCCCTCTCAAGGTACAGTCACGGGACGACTGCTGAGGGATCAATGACATTTTCCAGCTCAGATACCACACTTCCTCCCTCACACACATTAATGCCATTAGTCCTGAGAGAACACCTTAAAAAGTTGGGTTTCCTGTGCAAAGTAACAACTTAATTTCCAGTGCCTGCTGCCTGCTCACCCAGCGTTGACTGCAGGGGACTTGGGCACAGCTCACACAGTAAAGTGACACCAGGGAAAGGGTGGTGCTTCTGATCCTTGTTTGGTGTCAGGGATGCCAAGGCAGAGTGGGAATGACACTGCATTTTCCTTTTCTGGAGCACCAGGCCATCTACTCCACGACTTAGCTGAGGCGCCGCAGGTCTAAGGAGAGGACAAAGTCGGTCTGTTCTGCTGTGGGCTCCCTGCCAGGCTCACCCTGCCCAAGGCTGCTGCAATGCCAGCTTTCTCTGGCCCGGGGGAAGCTCCTTCCCAAGCCCCAGCCACACCATGACCATGACCACCTCCAGACTCTGCTGATGCAGGGACCAGGGGCACAGGCTGTCCCACAGAGCCCCCACAGTCCATGTGGGGCTGGCCACCCTCAGCAGTGCCATCCCAGATGGGAGCTGCAGGATGTGGGCATGTCTACAGGTTTTTGCAGCACTGCAGCAGCAAAAGGGATTCAAATGCTCAGGCCAGGTATCACCTGATTGCAAGGCTAAGCCTGAACCAGAGCAATGCTCCCTGCAGAGACAGGGATTTTGAGCAGTCTAAATACCTAATATTCCCCTTTTTGCAAAACCAGTGTTTTCATGCAATGCTAAGAACTCCAGAGAAAAATAAGTAGGTCAAAACTCCGCAAACATTTGGATGCTGCCTGACTTCTTACTCGGAGCATCTCCATACATAATTGCATTCCCAAGCAATGCTGGGAGCCTTCCCATCACACAGGCAGCAGGAAGCACGGCTAAGGCTGCCTGGTATCACACATTTAGTATCTCCAATGACATGATCATTAATCATTAAGTCAATTACACTAATATTCTTAAGACTATAGCATACCTGTTCCCTAGCACCCTCTGGAGGAAAACTTAGTCCTTCGCCCAATTTAGTGGAAATGGTGCCTGTAGATCCAGGATAACAAATGGCTCTAACTCCTCTAGATCAAACTCCCAGCAAAGATTCAGGTCTTTGCTGCTCTGAATACATGTTCTAATAGAGACAAATTATACAAGTTTGGTCGTGTGCTGCAGGCTGAGAACTGTTTAGGAACATATGTTTAAATTCAGTATGCTAACTCTGGTCGAAAAGCAGAACAGCTATGCTGTTCATTTTCTATGCTGTTCATTCTCATTCATGAGAGCAAAACCCCTCCTGACCATGTGGTTTTAAGAAACTGAGGAAGACAATGTAGAGGAAAACAAAACTTCAATACTCATCATTAACATCGCAAGCTTTTTCTCCTTCTATTTTTTCCCCCTATTTGGGAGCTGATCCCTTCTTTAACCACATGCTCGTCAAAACAGGAAAAAACCCCAAATTCTTGCCTTGCAATCCTCCATCCCAGAAGGCAGATATCAAGATGATTTCAGAACAGGGCATTAAAAAAACATTTTGCAAAGGGGCAACCAGTAAGAAGGTCTAACTAGGAAGAAAGGAAGCATTCCAATTTAAAAAAAAAAAACCACAGGCACATGAGACATTAAAGAAACGTGCCCAGATCTTAAAGCCAAACTCTTTCATCATCGTCTGCTACGGTACATGAATTTGTACCTGAGGTGGTTATGGACTTAGTCAGTACTTGCGTATTTCCTTGGCTGAGCAGGTAAAACCCCCCATAGAGACAAAACCTCCACTTGCTTAGTGGCTCTTAGAATAATCAGATGTCGTGCAAAACTCACTTTGTTCAATTGCTGATTTATAGTCAGCAAAATTTTGATCAGTATTTCGCAGGCCCACATGCACACAGGTGCTGTGAGGGAGTACAAGATTCAGTTTTTAGGACACTGGCCAATGTAGCAGAATCCACAGCAGACTAATTACTTGCTAAGACATGAGAGATGCAAATAAACAACGTCTTTATCACACTCAAGATATTAGTATGGTGCATACCAAAGATCTTTGAAAAATTCCCTATTTTGATCCTATACAGCTATGTAACACTGCTCACTTCTTGAACTTTCCAAGAGTAAAACTCCACTTTAACACAAGATGCGTGTTGGTTTTATTAATTACAATATAAATAATACTTTCTGCAATATCACATATTCCAGTTTCTGAATCTATATCCGAAGAAAGTTCTGAAGTTTGGGGAATACTTTTAGTGCATTCCGTGTAGTCACTTCTATAACTTCTTCAACTGGAATTCCTTTGATTTTGGCAACATACTCTGCAGCAATGTAAACATTTTTGGGTTCATTTCTCACCTGAAAACAAAGAAACAAACCAAGTTACAGATCCCTACAGACCACAGGTGTTTCTGAGCCAGTATTTCCTGACAAAACCTCAGTCACATTGTGGCATGTGTTCCAGAAAAGTTACACATATCTATTGTTCTTGATCACATTCCCTTGGTAACCTCTTGCATCTCTTGTATTCATGCTTGCACTACTTCACTCTCCTGTACCAGTAACTGACCTCCATGAGGTGTGGATTTGGATATACATACACAGAAGTCCTTCCCCCTTCATCATTTACCTGTTTTTCAGGCCCCAGAGCAGGAGAGTCAGTTTCCAAGCACATATTTTCCAGAGGTAGCTGTTTCACAAGCTTCTGCTTCTTGGAGAAAATAAGACAGATATTAAATGCTTTATGCACTTAAACCTGTATGAAAAAATTGTGGAAGGGGGACATCCCCTGCATTTAACAGGAACATCAAAAGACTTTGGTGCCACTGCCTGCATTTTAGCAACAATTTCTGAATGGAAGCAAGAATACCAGGAGCTGCTCAAGAAGTCCCTTCAAATTAGGATTCTCCTGTTTTCTAAATATCTGAAGTACTGTTATCTCAACACTGAATCCATTGTTATTTATTAAATCATGCAGTTATATCGCATTAAACACACTGCATTTAGAGTTGCCGATGCAATTTTGCTATTTCCTGTGTATATATTTGTGTACCTTTTCCTTATCTCTGCTTTTACCTCAGTTTGCTTTCCTTCCTCCAAGTTCCCAACCTCATCCCCATCTATATCCACCCCTCATACCTCCTCCACTTGAATGAAGCCTTTTCCTTTCTTACATTTCCTGAGCTTATCACAGAAAGTGATGATGCTGCAGGATAGAAACAGACTGCTACCCCAAAATAAGAGATTAGCAAAGCTTGTAGCAGCCCAGAATAGAAATTAAAAGAGCAGTCTCACCACATAAAGTGCTGAACCTGAGAAATGCCATATTTAAGCAATTTAGCTGCTTCTTTGCTTGTGATAATCAGAATTCTTCGTAAGTCTGCAACTTAGCCAATTGTGAATGGATTTAATTTAGAACAGAAAGTGCCACAGCTCTGAGATAGAAACTAGTTATTTTCCATGTGTCATGTCCCTACTCTAAAACAGTACAGTGACAGAAGCTCCCAAAGAAGAGTTCACCAGAAACAACATTAAAACGAGAAGGAAAAGCCCCCTTGTTTCTCAGGAACAGCTGAGCTCTTTTAGCCAACATTTCCCCTCAGAAGCCTAGCTACGGCAAAAGTCCCAAAAGGTAGAAATCCAGCCAAAGTATAAAAATATGCAATGCTATAAGCAACTGAAACTTCTCCTGAGAAGTGTCAGGTTACAGTAACTGTACACAGGCATTGCTGGTCTCAACAGCCATCATAATAAGCTGTCAGCTGCTACCTGCAATTCCCAGGCACCGAGAAGGAGCAGACCCCAGCTGCAATCAGGACAAAATGTTACCTGTTCACTCCTTATAATGGAAGGAGGAATGGAGAAGTAGTATCCAGCTTTCACACCTTCCATCGCTACAGATGGCTTCCCATCAAATGCATGGAGCAACACCTTTGTAGCACCTTGGAGAAACGAAGCAAAACAAATGATCAGCAGGGTTAGAGAGCAGGGCTGCTATGTCAGCTTCCAATGGGATCTTGGTCCCATAAAGAATGAACACAGAATCTCTGCATTATTGCTTCCAGGTTTCATGCGCACCGAAGTGAGGACATGGCACAGATAAAGAAATTCTCTTGACAAGAGCTGTGACAGAGAAAATGCATTAAAAGCATACCTTGTTCCTTCAAGAGATTAATGGTTGGTCTTCCAGCTGAGCGGGAATGAACATTTCTGCACAGCAAGGAGAGGTCTGGTATTAGGAAATTCAGCCAAATATTATATTTTTTTTGCAAACACAAACAAAGTAACAGCAGCTTGGCATGGAAGTAATGAATCTGTATTACACCTTCTATCAGGGAAAAAAATGGGAGATATATGTATGAATCATTGTAGCTATGGAGATACAGGAACAACATAGCAAGGACAGGACATAGAAGGCGACTGTATTGAAGTGTAAACACAAGGAAAATCCTATAATTAAATCTTAAACTGGAGATTGAGTGGACACTAATGCCACTTTAATTCATCTAAGAAAAGTTCTGTGGGCACTTAGTAACTACAAATCTTGGGAAATATTTTCACATGTTACTGAGATCTGGCAAATTCTCCTACCAGTATAAATAAAACCTACAGAGGCAAATCCAGTCGTCTTGCCAACTCAATCTGCTTGATCAAAACCTGTCTTTGTCCTTCCTTCTGTTCTTCGGTGCTGGCAAATCTGGGAGTGAAATCTAGTCCAACCTACAGCACAAGAAGAAAAGGGGAAAAATTTTACAGACCTAACACTTAACAAAACCATTATTCGATATATACAGGCAAAAAATGCTTCAAAACTGCAAAGTATGTACACTAGAGACTGCAATTAAAACAAGCTCACCTGTAGCTTAACTCAGAAAAGAATCCATTCTCAACCATAAGCTCTTCCAACTACGAAAGTATTTGTAGGCAGATAGTTACTAACAAGAGTATTTAACACTTTAATCTCTAAGTCAGTTTCTGGGGTTTTATATTCTATTGGATAGTATTTCAGAATAAGTCAGATCCAGTCAATACTGGATCTGCAGTACAAGTAAAATTTCGGACCCAAACCCATAGCTTTAGTCCAAACTCTAGCAAAAATTACCCGTTACTTCTATACTCTTTTGATCTAAACATGTTCAGGTAAAATTTAAAGTCTGTCAAAGTAGCCCCATTCAGTTATACCAACCACAGTCTTTTATATACAGTACAACATGGCAAATTCAGCTACAAGGCTCTGCCAATAACTGCTTTTTCTGCAGCCGGTGCAGAACCAGACATAAGTCCCTCCAGTACCAACACGCAAACAAAGGCAGTCTACCCTAAAGCTTTCAAGCCTCAATTCCTTTATAAACAAATGTTAGACAGGGGAGAACACATGGACACAGACAGATGAGGGATCAAAAAAAAAGAACTGTACAAGTCAATGAGGTGTACCGAAATCACAACTTAGCCTAACTTTGTCAGGGAAGAAGGTAGGAAGGCTCTGCCTTCAGCTGTAAGATGATATAACATAATTATGCAACCTTCCTACTACTCCATCAGCATAAATTCCATCTATTTTCTAAGAATAACAAGGAAAGAAAAGAGGGAATGGGGCAAATCTATGAAGGAAAGCACATTAAGAGAATTACAAATCAGACGTAGTGCTTGTTCAGACTGAAGGCAATACTTAGCATACACAAAACCCAGCATTCTCTAACTTCTTGTAATTCTGGTGACAGCTGCTGCTGAAGAGGTTTAAACAAGTTGTGGAATTCTACTCACTTCTCCGATCCCCACCAATCTGTCTTTGTAGAGTTCTATAAGCGGCAGAGCAGCATCCAGATCCTGCAGGAACAAGTTAGAGATGCCTTTACAAGGGGGAAAGGTTATGAACCCAACATTATGGTTAAACTGTTCTTTATTGTTCTTAAATTTTGTACTTTAGAACTCACTAAGTTGTGTGGTCAGATTTTAGAAACCTGTAGGATTTGCCTTGTTTACTTAATAACCTTTCCATTATATACGTACATAACACTTTAAATACTCCTATTTTCTAGCTATCTTTTCACAGTAGCAGAAGAGGAAATTAAAACAAGTTCCACAAACAGTCTGACCACGTTAAACGACTGCAAACAGCCAAACAGCTCCCTGAGTTTTTCAGGCTAAGGTAACAAAGAGTAGCCCTTCAGTTCCCTTGTTAACAAAGGGACATCTGCAAATGCTGTTTGCTGTAAGCAAAGCACTCACTTGGGATTTTTTAAACCGTAAATAGTAATAGGGCCAGATGACTCCAGTGAACAATTCTGCTTTAGGACTAACATGGACAAATGGATGTGCTGAGAGACCCCGGGATTTGGTCCACTGGGTCTCCTGCATCACAGGAAGCAGAAAAATCACTGGGCAGAACTGAAGGTAAATCAGGCAGACTGGAGCATCCTGTCGTCTGTCCTGAAAAGTCCCAGCCGTATTTTATAGCCTGTGTTTTACCTTCAAAGTGACACTGCGCTGCTCCTCTGGAGAAACCTCTTGAACGGGGTGAACTCCCAGGCATGGCAAGACAAATCCTGGGAACCTAGACACGGAACAGGGATCGGTAGTGTGAGAGACCCCAGAGACCCCAAGTTTAAACCCAAGAGACCCCAGAGAAACCAAGTTTAAAGCCAAGAAGCGCTGGCCTGACCGAGGAGGAGGAGGGCAGCGCGTCTCCCGCCACCTCCCGCCGAGGCGCGGGCACCGCGCCCGGGACACGGGTGGGCGCGGGGACCCCCCAGCCGGCCTCGCACCTCTCCGACAGCTCCACGACGCTCCGGAACTCGCTCGCCTGCTCCGACACCACCACCAGCGCCGCCACGGCCGCCTACGGCACACGGAGACCCCCGGCCCGCTGAGACTCCCCGGCCGGCGGGGCCACGGGGGAGCGCGCAGGGGGTCCCCGCCGGCCGCCTCACCTGCTCCGCCGCCCGCACCACGGCCGCCACGTCCTGCAGGAGACACGCAGCGCCTCAGCCCCGGCCCGCACACCCACCCACCCACCCCCCGGCAGCCCCGCCCGGCCGCCTTGCCTCACCGTGTGGAAGCAGGGCGCAGCCAGGTGGCAGTGGCAGTCCACCGGGCCCGCCATGCCTGGCCCGGGGCGGAGCGCCAGGGCGGCCGCGGGTTCCGCTTCCGGGACGGCATTTTGCCCGCGTCCCGGGCGGGAAATGTCGGCGCCGCCGGGGCCGCCGCCCGGCCCGGGCCCGGGCATGGATGCAGGGGGTTCGGCGGGGGCGCGGCGGGACCCGCGGGTGCGGTGCTGCTCACGGCCCAGGCTGCGCGACGTGATGGAGCTGTGCGCGCCCTTGGTGCGGGCCGTGATGGAGGGACAGCCCGGCGGGGACGCCACCGAGGGAGACGCGGTCTGGGTGAGCGGGGCGCGGGCTCGGCCGGGGCCTGCACGGAGCGGCCCCGGGGCCGGACCTCGGCCAGCGGGGCGGGGGACGCTTCGCCCCGAGGTGGCCCCCGGGCAGGGCGGTGAGGCAGGAGGGGCCCTTCCCGCCTTCCCGATGGAGGGATGCATTCCAGCCCGTGTCTTGCAGAACTTCGAGACGGCGCTGCGGGAGAACGTGACCATCAATGGGCAGCCCTGGGAGGAGGCCACGGATGAGCCCAGCCCGCCGAGCGGTACGCGCTGGTTTCCATTGATTTCCTGCCGGGCGGGCGGGTTTGTTTTGGTTCGGTTTGGTTTTGCGCAGAGGCAAAGGTTCAGGCTGAAAGGGGAGGTTCTGACTTGATGTGCGGAAGTAAAAATCCGCTACTGGGATGACTGGGCGTTCGGAAAGCCTGCTCAGGGAGGTTGTGTGTTCTCCAGCAGAGAAGGCTTCCAGAAATCATCTGGGCAAAAGTGTTCTGAGCAACCTGGTTTGAACTGGGTGTGGATCCTACTGCGAACAGGAGGTTTGAGTCACCTCCTGAGGGCCCTTCCAGCCCCGAGTGTGGGGGGCAGTGACCAAGATACCTTCCTATCAAGGGACCCTAGGAGATTGTAACTGTTGCTGCTATTTAATATACAAATTAAGTGTTGAAAATTATTGGTGTATAATAATATATAAACATGTAATGTATGCAGTGTGTGTGTAATGACTATCTTTTGAATAATAGTGGAGATTCTTGGTAGTCTGCTGTCTAAACAGAGTTTCAGTGTGGTTCATTTGCTCACCCATGTTGGTGTGAGATTCCCTTTGCCTGCAACGTGGTGCTTTTTACAGTTACACAAAGCTAAAAATACAGATATAGTGAACTAACTATGGAGAAAGAGCTCCTTGAACTGGTTTTTGGTGAGGACACTTTGAGCGAACCTGGGCTCTGACCAACCCGATCTAGTTGAAGATGTCCCTGCTCATTGTAAGGGGCTTGGACTAGATCACCGTTAAAAGTCCCTTCCAACCCATTCTCTGATTCTATGAAGCTTCTGCAGTTGTAGTTCTGGAATGATAAAACTCCAACTCCTTTGACTACAAGGTCAAAAATGCACTGGTCTCGCGATACAAAATGCTAAACTGAGGTACTGTCATCTGCCCGCAGCTGGCTTAAAGCAGGTGTAAGGACTATATTGTGCTTTTTAATTTGACAAAAATTTACTTGTGTGCCTATCTCTGATGCAGTTTGAATCACCAAGAGATCTGACATTTTGTGCCTTCCGTGTTGGCCAGTGGCTCAAGTCTTTCCTATCTGTAATTAAATTATTTCATCCTTAAACAGACAACCAAAACAATCCCACAAACTCTTAAAACCTTGATTTTGCCTTTCTGAGGTTTGCAACAACCTGATTCTGCACAGTGACCCCAAGAGGGTGCTCAAAATCTATCCTTCACTACTAGATTGAAGACGTTTCATGGCTTGTAAGTTATACTCAACTCATTAGTGGGAACAGTGAATTTAAAGGCTAAGGCATTTGCAAAATTAAATTAAAAAATAAAATAAAAAAAAAGAGTATTGTCAACTTTTCAAATTTCCACTGGGGGAGAAAAATTCTAGGAGCGTGCAGATGAAAGAATATAGAAATGTACACAACCTTTCAGTTACACACGGCTAGAATATAAGATTGAGTAGTTCATTCTGCTTTGTTCTATAACTTATTTTTTTGCAATTTGTAACAATGGTGTGTGATGTCAGGAAAGTGCAGGTGTTTACTTGTCTAAATTTTGAGACCAGTTTTAAAATAGTATCTTAAGCTTTTAAAATTGTTAAGTTTAATTTGCAATCTTGAGGAAGTTAAGTCCCCTTAGTACAGTAGCAGTAATAAAAACACCAGTTTACAGCTGAAAATATGTTTTAGGTATTTAGTCTGACCCTGACATTGGAAAAAAGAGCTGTGAAAGGTAAGTTCCAGCATGTTCTCTTGGGCTTCAGGTGTTCAAAGCAGGCATGTTTATATTTTGCAAATTTGTTGTGACTTGTAATTGTAGATGTTGTCAGGATGCAGAGTATTTCCAGGAAGTGTATTTCATTATGGTGACATTGTATTTTGTCATGTTAAACTGCATATTTGTGCTCTGTGTGGTATAAAAATAGTCAGACTTCTGCTTGTACAGTTGGGGTTTGTTTAATGCTTGTAGGTCATACAGATAAACCGCTTTTCTTGCTGCATCTTGCACTGCTTTTCTTCAGTTGAAAAATTTGTGACCTCAAAAGACAGCTATTTCTTTTTTAAGACTTTCTTCATAGATTCAGAGTTCATAGAGAAATACATTTTTTTTTCCCAGATGGTATTCTCCCTTCATGCCCCTAGCTCATTTACTTCAAAATAACTGGCCAGCATCAAGTTATGCTCCAGTTTTTGTATTGCCTTAACAAGGAGATTCAAGACAGATAGGTGTCTCTTTGTTGATAATAATGCATGATTTTTTTATTTCAGATATAATTTTTTTTCCTACTAATTAGTCTCCAAAAAAAATTGTCAGAGAACTCCTGCAACAGCTTTGAGCTTCGTGTGTTTGTCATTTTTAGGTTCCGACGTTAAAATTCTCGAAGATCAGTTTGATGAACTAATAGTAGAGACAGCAATAAAGCGTAAACAGTGGCCTAAAAAGATACTGGTGCATGCTATCCAAACCATGAAAGCTGAGCAAGAGATGTTGGTGAGTAACCTAAGGTTTTCAGAAAAACTTTGCATATAGTAGCTGCTGACCACGTGTAACTCGAAGAAATAAATCGTCTAATACTGATCTTTAAGCTCCTTCCCGTGGTTGCTTTGTCATATAATTAAATGGTCATATAATTAAATGGTTTTGTCGCATTAATTGGTTCTTCAGTAAAATGAGGATTACTACAAAGCATTGTGACTGTGAGTGAATTGGGTCTGTGGCACAGTTCAGCGAGTTACTTAAGCAGATTGTTTCAATCTGGTGCCTCATGATTTACAAGCCAGTGTGCACCTGTTGTCACGTGTTTCTGAAGTCCTTGCCCAAAGGCTGGTTGAAGTGCTCAATGTTAGACTACACACAGATAAATAGTATCGTGCACAGTATATGGTGGTTAAAAAGAATGTTTGTGTCTTCCTAAGCACTTTTTTTGGGCTACACTGTAACTGCTACTTTCCTGAAAGGAAAAAAAGAGCAATGAGGATGAATGAATAAGTGCAGTAATTGCTGTGGGGTTTTTGACACTCAGTGTAAAGTAATTACTGGCAATAAACAACCCAGTCATGTCCTTGGTTGCTAGATTTCTTCCCTGCAGTTACGTTAGGCTTACCATTGGCTTACCTCCCGATTAATTAGGATTCCTTTGGAAAAAAAAAAAAAGGGGATGGAGAGGCAAACACTGGCACAAGTTGCCCAGTGAAACTGGAATCTTCATCCTTGGAGAGATTCAGGCTCTGAGCAACCTGCACTAGTTGGCCCTACTTTAGTTTCTAGAGTGTTTAGAGGCTCTTTCCAACTTCAGTTATTCTTTGCTAAAGAAGACAAGGATACTTTTCAAAAGTTGTTTAAGAGCCTGCATTGCATTTCTGAGGACTAAAACAGACAAACATTAAATCTCTAGTTAGCCAGGCAGAGATGATTTACAGTAAGGAAAAGGGCATAGGTACATATTCGTCTTAAACCCAAAATATCATAAAAGGCAATATATGTTAGAAAATCTCTCTTTGTCGTCAGATCAAGTGTGTAAAACAAACAAAGTCAGCTAAAATAAAACATGCTATTATAGAACATCAAGATTTAGCAAGGCCTTTTAACCTTCCTGGAAAAGGGAAGCTATATGCTGCTTGATTCCCACAGTGGATTGGTTTTTTAGAATGCCTCTCATGCTTCCTCTTTGCTCTTGCTGATTTCTTCAAAGTTTACATCACTCTACAGCTAGATTATTTCA
This sequence comes from Empidonax traillii, assembly GCF_003031625.1. Lineage (NCBI taxonomy): Eukaryota > Metazoa > Chordata > Aves > Passeriformes > Tyrannidae > Empidonax > Empidonax traillii. Next base: position 383,934 of record NW_020955489.1, on the reverse strand, counting down.
ATTAAAAGTGACTGCAAAATATAGAAAGTTTAGTTTACCTCTGTAAGTATGTATAGAAATAGAGAAAGTTTAGTCTATCTCTGTAAACTGTCTTTTTTTTTTTTTCCTCTCAGAGCTACTTCTGTGAAGGCACTAGTGATTTCTTTGCTTTTGGTTGAGGGTGTTTTGTGTTCTTTCTTGACCCTAGCTAACCCTGTGGTGTGTGTTTTCTGAGGCATAAAGAGCAACTATGAAGACATGGTTTATCTGGAGAGAACTAGTAATTTATTGTGGTGATCTCTCTGTAATTGCTAAAGCAAGAGGTCACCCTGTGGCTTTTCAGTCAATATGTTCTGTAGTGTTTGAGGCTAATGCAAGCAGTGTTTGTTCTTCTGCTGAGAAGATATGTGGACTGTGAAAAAATTTCTCTGGCAGAACTACAGGGAGGAATAGTTAGCTTTCCTCCGACTTGTTTTTGCTTGAAGAAGGTTGAGGGACAGCTCCTGAACTGGGGAATACTAACTTGCTGAGTATATAACTTATGTTCCTACATCTTTGGGGTTTTTTTTTCCTTCTTCCCTGTTAGTTAGTTCTAATTTCACCTTTAATATAGCTAAATATTAGTTGTGTTCATTTATTATTAGTTTACTTCATGTCTCAGTTAACTGCTGTCAAGTCACAAGAGTCACAGTTTGTGAAGCCCAGTGTTCTTACTTTAGCATAAGTAATTGCTGGGCTAGAATGAAGTCATTTAAGTAGTTTTCTTTTTTCTTAGCTTTTTGTCTTAATGCCCCCTTTGTTGGAGTTTGTGCCTCTGTGAAAGCACGCTGTTTTTGTGAATGGCCCCTTAGAAGCCAGAGCAGCTCTTGTTCCTCAGTCATGCAGCAGGTGGCAATGCTTCCTCTAAAATGCTTGGATTTCAGTTCTGCTTTAATAATTAGAATTCTGCAAACTAAAGTAGAGTCTGGAGATGTGTTTACAGTGAATGTAACTGTGTTAACCAGAGTACTGTTTTCAGTAACTGAACCTGCAATATATTTTTGATGTAAATAATTCCACCCATGGTCTCCATTGGGCTGACTGCTGTGTGTATATTAGGTATCTGTTAAAGCAAGAGGGTATTTAAGATTTTTTTCCCTTTTTTTGAATATGCAGAAGCTCTACAAGCCCGTGGTAACACCGGAAGAGATAAGATCTCAGCCTTCTCAAGGTAAAGGTTTCATGGGGATGGCAGCTGTACTGAGGAAACACTGCCTACTTACTGGCTAGCTGTAAATGTCTAAGTTTTCTTCCTTTAAACTTGTTTTAAATTATTGTTTAAATAATTAACTAAAATAGTTACAAGTTTCTCATAAATGAGTGTATTGCTGCCTCAGTTTTCTTGTGTCCATTTCTCTTGTTCTAAGTGCAGTCTGCAGTGGGACACTGTACTTAAAGGCAAAAACTGGCCACTCTGTGTGTGTATGTTGGGTAGGAATTGTCACAGAGCCACGTCCAGTTGTTTTCCTTATTTCTTTCCTTCACTGCTGGTGGAGGCCAGATGGGGATCTAGTTGCATCACTGACATTATACTTTGGCCATTCTTGTGTTCCTCTTACATGAGTACTAGAAATGCTTCAATCTCTCTTCCTAATCAGTCAGTTTCTTCAGGGAATTGAAAGCTGTTTTGTAGTACTCAGTGATGGCAGTGTTGACATCACTTGCAAAGTAGGGGTAACTTGCAAAGTAGGACACAGATTTTATCCTGCCTGTGTCACTTGAAAGGGTTGATGAAGGCACAAAACTGCAAACAGCATCTTAAGTTTGCTGCATGCTTGTGAAAGATGCCTTGTGCAAAGTCTTTGGAACAAGGTGGCGGATTTGGCAGTGGGTGATTGGGATGTGCTTTCTGGAGGCTGGCCTTAAGAAATGGAAAGTTTTGTGTTGCCTCTTCTTAAGTGTGGAAAAATGACAGAATTCACCAGTGCAGTTCTAAGTTGAAAAGCTTGGTTACAGAACCCTCGCTATGGATTACTGCCACGATGTAAAGCTGGTGCAATAAGCAGTGGTGCCAAAAGCTTGAGAAGCTGAGCTTAATCTTACAATTCTCACCCTGCTGATTTAACTTCATTCTAAGCATCATTTCCTCTTTGTAATCGGGAGACATTGCTTCCAGAAATGCCAGCCTGTGCAGCAAAGCAGCTAGTAGCAGCAATAAAGAGTGTCACTTCATATCTTGGTTCCAAGATCTGTGCTTTTCTGATGTGAATCAACTACTTCTTGAAAGTTAGTAGCAGTTTGCACTATGGTATTGTCTTTTTATGTTTGGTAACAGCAAAGTTGTAGCAAAGATAGCATAGAGTTTGTGCTGAATTTTAATATTAGGTAGTCTTTGGGAAGTTTATGTATCCCAGTTTAGCAAGTACAGTGGCCAGAAACCAAAAATGTTTAGATTACTCAGTGCCTTTCATTTCCTTTTTTCATTTCCCTATGTTTTGGAAAGCCTTGAACACTGAGGAATATAATGCCATCTATGTCAAACTGAACTTCTACAGGCAAATTTCATTTAACTGTGTGCCAGCCTTTCTGTATAATAATGCAAATAATTGTTTCTAGTTTTACTTAACTCCTTTCTTGCCATTGCATAGCGTCACCAGTCTTCTCATCCCATCACTCTAATGTAAGAGTGCTTCATTACGGATATAGCCGTAGGCCTATGTGGTGTGTTTTGTGAGGCTGCTGTTGGACTGTTTATTCTTCTAAACTCTGAATGATGGTACATTTTAGTACTTGTGTTCATATATGGGTTATGTTTTCCTAAACCATGTCTGATCAGCACGTTGGACATGTTGACAATTTAGCCAACACTTGTCTCTCGCTGCTCACCACCTTTCAGCAGGGAGCCACCATAACACTGTGCTAGAATACACTGACTGACTTAAATTATCTCCAGCAGCAGCAGAGAGACTGACTTCAGAGCAGAATGCTGTGTTTAACCCTGACAGGTTTAGGGGTGTGTGCACCCTCTATCACTGTGTCCTACTGCAGGCACTAAAACCTTACAGAAAAGTAATAGGAGTGGAGATGAGGCTGCTTAGTTCCCAGAAGCACACTGGTCTGCTCATTTGAAGTTTTGTGGATACCCATGTGTGAACATACCCAACAGTTCTATAATAGCTTAGAGTTTAACTCTTGAATAAAGAATTATTGTGTTGATGATCTTGTCATATTGCTACTGCAATCAAATATATGCCGTATTCCTCCCAGTGTTCTGCACCTGCTGCTTGCTTTAGTGTTCCTGAAAGCTTCTTTCCCCTTCCCCTTCACTTTCCTTCCTAATTAGCACAACAGAATTAATGCATTTTGTGTTGTTTATGCTTGGTTCTTTTTGGTGTTAATGCTTAGTAAGTTAAACCAGAAGAAAAAAAGTAGCCTTTATTGTAGAAGCCATCTTGCTGGAGACATAAGATTATTTATTTCCCTTCCTTAAAAGGATTTCCTTTATCTCACTTTCTCCACAGTTGTGTTTATTCTCCTTCTTTTGTGTGGTTTTTATCAAATAAAATGTGAGCTTGAAAATGTTGAAAAGTAGTCTTTTCTTATAACTATTTATTATTTTACAAGTGTTCTCTTCCTTTATGTCAAATACTGGCTTTGTGTCTCATGTTTTGCATAACCTGTAGGTTTTCTACGGAAGAACTCTGTGACTTATTATAGTTGGGAGTGCTAGACAGTACTGCATTTTGAGTGATAAAGAATAATACCAGTAAGACAAAGCATACCAGTTGTCATTCTCAGTGCTGCAGGTTTAAGTTTTATACGGAGACTCTACTGCTTCTCTGTCCAGTTTCTGATAGCAAGTAGTGGGGGAGGGGGTTACGTTTCAGAAGGTGATTTGGGCTTTATGTCTTTCTGTAGATGCTCACATCGCAGATCTGAAGCAGGTGGCAGAAATGGTGTCCAAACAGATCAGCGCAGCAATGAAGGTGAGATCTCTGTGCACTCCAAGAGGACACGTTTTTATTGTCTTGATCTGGTAATATGTCACAAAACAGGCTTTCTAACTCATCCTCATGATAGTTTTGTACAAAAAAGCCTGTATGTGTACTTCTGAAGCAGGTACAACTGCTGAAGTTGTCTATAAAGCATTCTCCGTCATGTGGTAGTAAGGAGGATTACACTGTGAGTATAGGAAATACTTTTTGCAGAGATTTTGGAAGCTGCAGCATCTGAAAGATAACATATCTTTTGAAGACCTGTACGACATCATATAGAATGTGGCGTTTGTTACTTCAGTACCTGCTTAGGCATCAGCTGTGGTGTTCCTGTGACACTTACCCATCTTAGAGATGTCATGAGGGAACACTTAACCTTGGCATACTCTTTGCATGGCCTCTGTTGTCACCACTGGGGTGGTAGGTCTGCATTCCCAACCTTCACCCACCATCCTAATGTTGCCTAAATGGCTGTGAGGAAAAAGACTCCAAGCCAAATTAGGTAGGAGATAAGATAAGGATACAAAGGTTTTAATGAACTGCCAGGCTTTCTGGAATACCCCAGCGCGCGCGCGCACTCCCGAAATCGAGATGTTCACAGTTTTATAATGATTTTCGCCCAATCCCTGTCCTGCCACCACCCAGGTTCTGCCCCTGCCACGCCTCTTGGAAATTGAGTCTGGGGGCGTTTTGGGACCCCCTCTTCTTCATCTTCATCTTCCTCAGAGCACGTAATGTCCTTGGAGGCCTTCCAGAACTCTAGGCCTGAAGGTTGTTGGGTCTATGTCTATATCTTCTTGCACAGGGTTAGGATGTTCTGCCTTGAAAAAGAGACTAAACAGGCTAAGGAATTTAGGGAATTGATATGGGAATGGGTAACAGGGGTTTGAGCTGGTGTGTTAAGGGTAAAGGAATAATATTGCTGATACTCTAAAATCTACATAACTACTTCTAAAATCTACAAAAATTAAAAAAATCAAAACATCAAAACTCCAAGGTGTCACTAAGGATCATCTCTGCAAACACAGTAGCTTTTCTGCCTGTCAGAATCTAATTACCGTACTTCATTCATTGTAACTGTCACTGTTCCCATGTAACTTGAGATACTTCGGTTTGTTTTTGCAGTCTCTTCCAGAACTCACAGAAAGAGCTGAAGGTCTTTCCCAAGTGTTAACTTGGCAACCAACCTTGGAACTCTGCAAGCTGCGGCAAGAAATCTTTGCTGGTAGCAAGGCAAAGGAGGAAAATAATGTCCAAAATTTTGTACCACCAGGAGAAGTCACACCAACAGACACTGACACCAGTAAAAATCCTTATGTTTTACTAAAAAGAAGGAAAGCTGCAGATTCACTGGAAAGAAAGCGCTACCCGCTTCGACGGAGGGAGATTACTCTCCGCTTATGAATTTCTCATTTCGTATTTTCAGTTTGGAATCTCTTGTTTCATTTGCTCCATCGTTTCTCTTAAAACTTGTCTCCTCTCAGTGCTGTGTATGGGAGCTTCCTTAATTAATCTCACTCCTTTGTGTTTTGTATCCTTCAATATTTGTCTTTTTACTGTCATGCTGATTGTACATGAAAACCGATGCATACCAGTAGCATCCAATATTAAGCAAGTGTGTTTGCCTTTTACCTCCCTTTTTTTTGCTCTTATGTTGCAGCACTTAGCTCGAGTCCTTGCGCTTCTCAGAGTTCATGTGCATGCTTTATGTATGTGGGCAGCCTTTAGGAAACCACTGAATGCTCATTTACATTCAGCATGCCTCTAAAGAGGTTGGAGAATGTCTAGTTCTCCTAATGCACCTTCATTCATTACTGAGTCATGTGGCTTTTATTTTAATAGATGAATTCACACTGGACCGTATTGAAAACACCAGATTTGATAGGATATTAGAGTTTTTAGAAAATCCATGCTCAAATGTGACGTTGGTCCCTGCTATTCTGCCTTTCCTCAATATAGGTTATATAGACTTATTTATAGCCATGTTTGTTTAAACTTGGATTTTTAGTAATTATATGTATTTACTTGCAGTGTGCTCTTCTAAATACAAATTTGACCATCAACATCTTAGGGTCTGATGTTTCATTTCACGTAATCCAGTTATGCAGTCTGGGGGTTTCCTGGACAGTATTTCTACACATTACAGGATCTTGACTTGGGTCGTGTACGCATATCTGATGTTTGACTAAACTCTAAAGTACAGGATACCAGTAAATGGTATTCAGTTCAGCTTGCTCACTTTTGTTTTCTTTACCCATTAGTACCTAGAGGATTGCACAGTATTACTAGATTGAGCATTGTGCCTTAACTATTTATAGCCTTTTCTGGTTTATAGTTTCACGTGCTTGCAGTAAATACTGATGTCTGATATTTAACATTCCTTCCACGGTAAGTGGAGGGGGTTTCTAGATGCTTTATTAATGACATATACCGTGGTAAGAGGATAGGTCCAGCCTAACGTTTTAGAGACTGAAAATTCTCAATAGAACGTGACAGATTTTAGCATCATTTATTTTGTAAAGGTGAGCAGCTCAACCGAGACTTTGTATATGTAATCATATGTAAATATTTTTCCAGTCATTCTTGTAAATACAAATTGTGTTTTTATATGAAGTAAATAAAATCAATTGAGGAAGATCAAAGTTTCAGATCATGTCAGTTCTAATCCTGGAATAGATGGTGACTGAGCAGTGAGCGTACTTCAGAACACATCTGAGTTAGGTTTTGGCTTGAGTAACTGAAGTAGTTCATTTACTGCCTTTGAACTCACAACTGTTATTAATCTCAGGGCTACAAAGCATCAAATGTAAGAGAGGACAGGATGTGAGAGGGACTGGAGCTGCAAAGCTGTGGAGCGTGTGACTGAGACGGCTTTTCACACAGCAGCTTGCTATTTTAGCTGCTGTGAGTGCCTGTGCTCCGTGTGGCATTGAAAATCCCCACCATGGCTTTCTTCACCAAGATCCACCGATACCCTTTGACTGTTCCCAGATAAAGTGAGCCCTGCAAGATTTTGCATGGCTACCATTATAGTATTTGAACATTTTCTCTGTTAATAGGAAGATTGTCTGCTCTTCTTTGCGAATAATAGGTAAGTACAGAAAATAGGTGCATCTCTTTGAAGGGGTCCCATGAAAAATGGCCGAGGTAGGACAAATGCCTTACAAAATGCAGAGAGAGAGCACTGTGGATTAAGACTTCATAAGTGAATTAATGGATTCACACTACAGTGTGTGTTCATGTTAAGAGATTGCGGGATAGTCGGTCTGTGCAGGATTTGAAGTAAGTGGGAATGGATGCCCTAAGCTACAGCAGTCAGGCTTTGTTCCATGGCCTTTGTTTCAACTATGCCTGAGTGGAAAAAGAAAAATGCATATGGAAACACTGGCCAAATGAATAGTGTAAAGAAAGAAACAAGATTCTAAAACTATGACTTTAAAAATCTCTTTATGGCTTCTTTGGCCAAGCAGCACGAGAAGGTGTTGGAGGACTTCCTTTAAATGCAAGTTCTGTGATGAGCTAAACTCAAAAATTGAATGTTCAAGTGGGTTTTAAATGGTTATTAAAATTTTCTACAGGCAGTGATGCGTGCAGCTAGCTGTGCCTGGGATCTGTTCTTCCCACGGGCAGAAATACACAAAACACTTCATTTTTTCCCATTCCAGTAGCCTCGTGTCCTTCAGTTAACTTTTCATAGGAATTGGCAGCATTGTGCAAGACAAGTGTCTAATCAGGCTTCTACTGAAATGTCACAACATCCAAACTTCTTATTTTTAACTTGGGGCGAATCAGTATTGCATCAAGAAATGTCTGGTAGTTTTTCTTTATATAGCCTTCGAATTTTGTAAGACAGCTCAATGGTGATGGATGCTTGGCAACATTTGCAAACTGAGTTTGCGTTTCTCTGCCTTTTGGGGTGAGACGGCACATCTCGCTGTCCGTTAGTATGTGCTGTCTGCAAGGTGCTTACTGCTGGTGAGGCTGGGCCATCCCCACCCGAGAAAAACTTGCAAATTAGAGCACACTTTTGCTGTGTATGATTTCTGAGCAAAGGGGATTACAAATGGTGCAGGGAAGCTCCTCTTCCATAAATCTTCTATGGACACTATCAGCACTCTGAGACCCAGTTCTGATCTGTACCTTTCTCCAGAAGAGCCACGCTGTGCTACGCTGCGATCAGTGACTCCAGTCTGTGAGTGTGTGTAGGCTGCTTCAGTGCAGAAAAAAAAAATCACTGATCAACTGTCATTATAAAATGTAAACTCAGCTGACTAGGCTGCTTTCTGGGCTTGTTTTCTCTCCTGCACAGAAACGCTCTGCCTTTACTGCTGCACTACCTGGAATTACTGTGTAGGCATTTCTACAGATGTACCAGAGATAGCTTTAATACTAAGTAGAAACTTGTTCTCACAAGCAAATTTTGACTTGTCATTTCCTTTGCCATTTTTTCTGAACAAGAACAGACTCTTCAGGCTCAAGGGTACTGTCCCCTGGCTTGTCCCATACTTGTGGTGTCCTGGAAACCTTATTCTGCAGCTGCTGGCTGCATACACGGCAGCACTGCTCCTAGAACAGCCCGAGAGCTTTGTGTGGGGTCAGTTCTAAGGTCTCTCTGTGAAATAGGCTTATTTTCCCACAGAACACACTGAAGGGCTGTTGAGGTGTTTTGTCTGTATGGTTCATGGGTTTTATTGCAAAAGACTATACCTGTTCCCTGAGCTTATGAAAATACCAGCTTCTAGTCCTGCTAATTGCAATTGTGCATTAGCTACAAAGGCAGCAAGAGTTCAGTTGCTCCTTTTTATGCAACTGTCCCAATTAAGTCTCTGCTTGTGCCCACACTTCTTTTTAATTGCATGAGGTGTAGTTAATGCAAAATTGGATTGTTTCACTGTTTCAAAGGAGCAGTTGAGAGCAGTTCACCCTCCAATAACTCACTGCCTGGTGGCTAGGACTGCCTTCCAGGAGGTGCCAGTTTGGATCCCCTCAGCTAGAGAATGGCACTGAACCCACACCTTCTGTCACCTCCATGAGCACCCCCTTGGTGAACATCCTGCTCTCAGCATGTTAGATGACAGAGGAAAGGAGAAAAGAAGCAAAACTGCTTCTAAAGAAACCAGGGAGCATCCTATATGATGCGTGGGAGACCCAGTGCAGCTTGGGGGATGTAGCTGAGGTCAGGGTATTTTGGCAAGGGTGCCCATCCCAGTTGGGGTCCCCATGACCATAAGGGTGGGGGAGACTCACAGCTTCTCAGAGCTCCTCTGGGATTGGAGGGGCTCTGAGAAAGTGCAAAAGCAAACTTGTGGGTAGCCTGGAAGATGGAGACACAAGCTACTTTGAGGTGTAACAGCTGGGGAGAAGTCCTTGCTACTGCTCAGGTCTTTCAGTCATCCTGATGGTCCCAGAGCCCACCAGGAAACCTGTGGCAAGAGTGCAGACTTTGGTTTGACTCCTAGAGTCCCGGCAGCACAGTTCTCTCATCTTCAGCATGAACTGTTAGCCAGATCTTCCTGAAAGGATAGTCTATATTTACTCACTTTTCAAACATTTTAACCTCATCTTCATCTAAGCTAGATGACTCAGGCTTCTGAGGAAACCAGAAAAATAGGGAAGTATCTGATTTATTAAGATACCTGGGGCTTTATGACTGACTGTCCTGCAGTCTGGGGGCACGTACCCTCTTCATATGGCTGTGTGTTTGCCCCTGTGAGTTGAGCACAGCCAGGAGGGCACATTAGTTTCAAATACTTCTGCAGTAGAGTAAGGATGTTGAACTATCTGTCAATGCAAACAACCCCTTCCAGAGCAGAAGGCCAAGGTAACAGTGTAATTAAAATGCAAGGAAGGTGTTCAGAAGGGTAAAAGAAACTTTGTTAAGTTTGTTAAAATACTCTCGACAGAACAGCGAAACAGAGAGATTTTTGTCTGCAGCAACTGTGTTTTCAGCAGTCCCTGTCTGGCTTCGCCTTTACAAGAAGTCTGTGGCATTTCCTTATTATTTAAAGGAACAGGGCGAGTAGCGAAAGTGAAAATCTCTCTATCCCAGCACGGATGCCGTGTCCTCACGCCCGTGACCCCGGGCTGAGCCGGCTGTCCCGTATCTGGAGCTCTCGCCGCTTTGGAGAGCTGATGTCGCAGGGGCGCGGCGGGCAGGAGCGGTCGGAGGTGAGACGGGAGAGAGACACACGGGGGGCACGGCCGGATCCCGGGGGGGGCAGCCTGACCTCCCGGCACCGCCGCCGGCAGGAAACTCGGGTAGAAGGGAAACGGCGGGGAGCTTATTTCTGCAGGCGAAAGAGCGAGCCAGGCTGCCCGGAGGGGCGCCGAGCCCGTCGGCCCCAGGGCCGGGGCTCTCCGGGGGATTTACAGGCAGCTCCTGCCCGGCAGCGCCGTGCCCCGGGGGTGCGGGCTTTCCCCCGGCTCCCGGGGGCTGAGCAGCCCCGGCGGTCCCGGGGACGGGACACTGTTGCCGTCGCGGGGGGGCTCATGCCCGGGGGTGAGCAGTGCGGGCCGGGGGCTCCGGGCAGTCCCGGGGTTCGCTCTTCCTTGGGCGCGGCGCGGCCCCCGGCGGGCGCCATGTGAGGGCCATGCGGGCGGCAGGACGGCAGCTCCGCCCCCGGGCCGGGGGGTGCCGGCTGCCAGGTGCCGGGGCGGTGCGTCCCCTGCCCTGTCCCGCCCCAGCCCGCCCTGTCCTTCTACTCCCTGCCCTGCCCTCCCCTCCCCTCTATCCCAGCCCCCGCGGGCCGGGGCAGCCCTGCGGGCGGCTCCGCAGCGGTGGGATGTCGTGCGCCGTGCCGGCGGCTGCGGCGGGGGCCAGCGCGCTGCCCCGGGGCGCGGCGGCCGAGGGCAGCCAGCAGGTAGGGCCGGGCCGAGGGGCTCTGCGCTGCGGGCGGGCGGGCACATGGGGATGAGTCACGCCGGGCAGCGCCGCCTCGGGGGTGCTCGCTGCCCCTGGGCATGGGTACTTCTTTTACCGGGAGGCGGCCGCCGTGCCGGCGCTTCAAGGGGGGAGAGCGGGCGAACCGCTGGCGGTGCGCGGAAAGCTGCCAGCACCGGGGCACGGAGCGGTCAGAGGCTTTTCCACGGGCGCGGGCTGCCGGGAAGGGAGCTGGGCTGCCCCGCCGGCAGCAGGCGCGGGGGCAGCGGGAGCTGCCGCTTTCCTCGGCGCTGCTCGCACCTCCGCCCCGTCGGCAGTGCTGGGGCGAAGCAGGTGTCAAGTGCTGCCAGCCGGGCAGGTCCCCGCTGCGGGTGACGAGAATGCCCACGTTCTCCCATCAGCGGCAGCCGTGTGCCCGCGGGGCTCTGCGACATCCCCCGGGCAGCCCTGCCGGCTTCCATCCCTCCACCTCAGGTCCCACCTGTGCAGTGGGGCAGGGGATGCTCTGTCCTTTGCAGTGACTGTGGGACCAGTGGGATGCCGGCGGTCGGTGCTGTGACGTTTAGAGTATCTGGTCGTTCTCAAAAACGGTTGCACGCCTGAATTAGGGAATCTCCACATGCACCTTAAAAACTAACAAAGTGTTTCTGGCTGATGTCTTCCAGAGTCATGAAGAAGATGACAGGAAGGTAAGGAGGAGAGAAAAAAATCGAGTTGCTGCACAGAGGAGCCGGAAGAAGCAAACTCAGAAAGCAGATAAACTTCACGAGGTGAATGGGTACTTGGTGTTTTGCAAGCACAGCTCGGGTACTGAGTGCGGGACTTTACAGTAAATGGGAATTCTTAAGCAGGCGTGAGCCTGTCTTCATGCTACCTCAGCTCAGAGAGCTGTGGGTGTGAGGCAGAGACAGGTGTGCTGGGGGATACCTGCTTGGGAACTCCCAGATATTGATGTTCCTGTTGGACAGTGCAGCTCTGCTATCAGGGACACTGCCGGGGAGAGAGACATGGTCCTGCCCTTGCCTCAATCTCCCTCTTTTGCTGTTCCTGTGACCACCCAATGAATGGGATCACAGGCTTCCTCTGTGCTGAAACAAACCCATTTTCCTCTGGATTAATGTTAAGCTTGCCCCCTTTGCTATGGCAGTAGAAAAATCTTTACTGTCTTAAAAGGGAGAAGGTGATGGAGGAGGAGACGACCATGCAATGGCAGTGCTGGTTTGAATCAATTCTATAACTATGGTGCTAGCACAGCCACTAATCAACATGGTGCCCAGAAATACCCAGTTGAAAAGTCTTCTTAAGAGCTTCAACACCTGCAACTTTGAGAGCTTGGCTCAGTTAGCTGTTGTACTTGTATGCACTGATAAATAACATTTGATGTTTAAAAAAAAAAAAAAAAAACACACACAAAAAAGCGCCAAAACCACAAACAAACAAACAAAAACAAACACCAAAAAACGTGATTCTTCCAGAAACTCTTAATATCATAATGCAGTGCAGCTTTCTTGTGTCCCCAGTGCAAACACTGGAGGACAGAAATCCCTTTCCTCTGGTTTTGGATGTTGCCTCATGCAAAAATACTTCTGTTGTAGCCAGGTAAGTGTCAGCTTTTGGGGTGTCAGTTTTTAGGGTAAGTGTCCGTTTTGCTGCTGCAACTGTGGCTGAGTTGTTGTTCAGCTCTGAAGGTTCATCATGGGCTTTTTGTCTTTCTCAGTGTGGAAGGATCTACCAATAGTCATGAGAGACCAAGAGGGACAATGTGGGGAGTTTTGGGTTTGGTTTTTCCCAGATCTCCTCTGAGTCAGCGCCTGAGAAAGACAGGTGCAGAGTACTTCTGTAAAGGGGTAACCCCTGGCTCTTTTGGAATAATTTCTGGTCCCCTGCAGCCTCTCAAATATTCCTCCTCAACCTGAGCATCTACCTTCTGCTGGGAATCTTCATTCTCAGGCACACATGTTTTTCAGGTGCAGGCAGATCTGGTTGAATAGGCATTCATTCTTAGGAAGAGCAATTTGAAAGTCTCACCCCCGAAAATGGGACAGAAAAATGGGAGAGTAACACATTCCAAAACCCAACCCCATGGGGTTTGGGGCAACAAGAGATGAGCAGAGCCAGAATCAGTGTTGGACAACTTGGCTGGAGTTTGGCTACAATAGTGTGTTAGGAGGACTGTGCCTGTTTTGCGCTATGTGAGAGGAGGGGTGTGAGGGAGGGCAAGGAATCCAAAGTTCTGCTGCAAAGGGTAGCAGAGGCAGTGCCAGGCTGCCCAGAAGAGCACTGCATGAGAGGCTCTCCCTACTGCCTGAGAAACAAGCCTTTTAAGGCATGTGTAAGTTTTGAAGTTTGCTCTGAAGCTTTCCCAGGGAGGTGAGATTGAGTGGGTGAGTGTTGAGCCTTGGGCCAGCAGTGAGACACTTACAGGTTTTCAGTGGGCTGGCTCTGAACTTCTAGGTCTCTTCTCTTTGGGATGAGAAGGCTTAGCAGCAGGAACACTTGAGACAAAAAATTATTATCAAAAAATGTGACATGGCAGCCTTGCATCTGTCACAGATGCAGGCTGCAGAGCAACTCGAAACTCCCCTGCATTTAACAGCAGCTTATTTATTGCCAGAGAAGCCTTAGCGTAAAAGCAGCCCAGGTCAGGGATAACCAAGGTAGTGGTTATCCTTGTGGCAACAAAGTGAGTCTGGCAACTAGCTGGCATGACACTCCCCTCCTCTTGCTTCTGAGTTCTCAGCATCTGGGCAGGGGGCTACAAGCCAGCCTGGAGGTGAGCACTGGACACCTTGTGCTAGGTGGGCATCTCAGCTGGCTCTGGGGTAAATGGCTTTTCCCTCCACTGGCCCAGGTCAGGGGCTACTGTTTTCTCACCAGCAATGCCAGGCATTGGTTTTTCCCAGCACCTATCTGCAGTCAATGCTTTCATTTTCTCTGATCTGACAGTGCAGAGTCCAGCTCAGCCAGCCCAGGGCTGGAAAAGGCCACCATGAGGACACAGCCACCCATACCTGCAGCCCTGGGCTACTGGGGGACTCCTGAGGGCCAGCAGCACTTCCTGGTTTTCAGGGCCCCAAGAGGAATCCCAGTGTGGTCAGGGCACAGGTCGTAAAGCACTTGCCCTGTTACAGCACGCAGGTTGTGTCCGTTTTTCCTTAGAATTTTGCATGTTGTAGTAGGAAACCACACAGTTATGTGAATGTTATGTCAAGGTGGAAGCACTGAAAGAAGAGTTTTGACTAAGTTGGTTTGTTTTTTTTCTTTCCCCTCCTTCCAGGAATATGAGTCTCTTGAGCAAGAAAATACCTCCTTAAAAAGAGAAATTGGAAAGTTAACAGATGAAATGAAACACCTGAGTGAAGTGCTGAAGGATCATGAAAAGATCTGTCCACTATTGCACTGCACCATGAACTTTGTGACCATACCACGGCCTGATGCACTTGCCAGCTGCCTGCCAAGATGAGTGCTCTCCTCAATCACCCTTCAGTGTGATGTGTGAAAGTGCCCTTTACAGGAATTTTAAAGAACTACCTACTCATGGTGCAACTCTTCCATCTAAGAGGTCTGGACTTGACGATGCAGCTCTTCTCCACGTTGAAGTGTTATAGTCTTCTGAATCTCAGGATAACACCAGTAGGGAAAAAGACAGTTCAAACTGCAACTTCTTATTTGGTAGAATCTGAAGCCATGGTTTTGCATTCAGAAATGTCAAAGTGCAGTGCAGCCCACTATCGAGCGATGGAACGTAGACAGGGAAAAGTGCCGACCTCGGACTGGGATGCCTTTCTCCCACACATCCACTGCCAGTGACCCTTTGTAACCTGCCATCCATGTATATCATGTCCTGGCTGCTGTTTTTTATATCTCTAAACAAGTTTGGTTAATAAAAGCAATGTCCCATCTTTATTATGTTCTCCAACTTCTTCAATAATCAATGTCTTTACGACATCTCTACTGTTTCTTTGCTGGTCAAATCCAAAGTCCAATGCTAATCTTCTCGTCAGTTGTTCTATTACTTGCTTGTCACCTCTTCATTGGTTCCTCTTTCGAAGTGTGTGTAACAAAAGAGTTTTCTTAGTCTTTATTTCTTTAATAACCCAAATCAGCCCTGCTGACATTAGTTCTTGGAGTGTTTTGTAGCCCAAAATATGGCTCGACCAGTTTCTAATGATGATTGTCTGCTCTGTGTGGAAGAAAAGCAAACAGAGTTAGCTGGTTTTCACATTGGGGATTTTAAAATTTACTCTTTTGATGCACCCACTGGAAATGAACAAATATCTTTATCCTTCCTTCATCTTGCTTATTGCTACTAGAAAACTATGACCCTGGATGGAACAAATTGAGTTCAGTAAGCATTTTGTTCTGTGTCCACACTGAAGGTGTTTGATAACCGCATGCAAGAAAAACATTATGTTTTCTTTAATTTTTTCTTTTTAGTTACAAAAAGGAAGTATGATAATATTAGTGAGAAATGTACAGAAAAATGTGTTTGCTTTCTATGAAGATTCTTATTAGTGTTAAGCTCTAGAATTGTGAATGCTGCAGCCTGGGATCCAGCAAAGATTGTTTTTCTCACAGTATTTTCCAGTTAAAGAGCACCTTTGGATAATAAAAAAGCTCCTCCTCTTTGCCAACTCTCTCACTTCAACATTTGGATTTTTTAAAGTTCAGCTCCTGGGATTAATTTCTCCCCTTGCCAGGATCACAGTGTTTATCAGCAAAACATGATCTGATTTGTTTGTTTGTTTGATTAAGCTTCTTTAGTAGAATGGTGCATTATTAATCACTGCCAAGATAGAACTGGGGAAATGATGTACCTCTACCTCCTGTGCCATTGTTTTAGGCTAGAAACTTAAGATAATAGGCATGAGCTGTTGACTTCTTTAAATTTTTCATTAGGTCGTTCCCGAAAGAATTTGTGTCACCCTTAAGAAAGGAAGCTAGCTTGGGCATCTTCATCCACACATCCACATTCCTTCAGGCCCTGGATGCCACTGTGTAATTTGGACAGAGTAGAGATGTAATGAAGAAGGAGTAGCGTGTTGGAAATTGAAAACAGTCACTCTGGAAAAATTCATTATAGCTTAGGATGGAGGCAGAGAGAGAATATCTCGCATCTCACATGCAACTGAGCTGAGACTGGAGAGTATCTAGTTGAGGTCAGGAGCATTACAAAAGCGTGGTCTTTTATATGGAGCCCTGTGGACCCTTGAAAATGCGAGGAAAGAACAACCATGTAATGCAAGACAGTCCATCCCAGCAGAAACCTCTAAAGAGTTTTGTCCTATAGATGCTTGCTACAGGTCTAGTTCCCTGTGTAAAATCTTCCTCCTTAAGCATTTATTATTCTATACATCTGTAGAGAAACTGACCAGTTTTTCATTTGGCATATCCAAGTTCTACTGGACACTCCTCATCAGCGAGCCCTATTCTTGTTCTGCGATAAAAGTTTTAGTCCACTGTCTCTGCACTGGAGTTTGTTCGTTTATTAATTGTATAATGTTTATTCAGAGTGTACAGGGGAAGACAGCTGAATTCACAGAAATGTTGTGTGATGGCAACAGCAACCCAAGACCAAGGTTATGTTGCTCTTCCTTGGAAGAACTGGGAGCCTTGCGGCGGCCGTCACTCTCCCCAGTTTCTTCCCACAACCACAGGGTGTAGCTCTAGCCTGTGGATCATTTCCATTAGTAACAGCAGGCTTTGAACCCTCTGGGGCCTGGACTGCTTCTTCCTCCTTCATTTCTTGCATCACTTTTTTTTTTTTTTTTTTTCCCCAGTAATATTTCCAGAGGGCCTTTTGCATAATTCTTCTGTTTAATAGATTAACCAAGGCATCTCGGCAATCAGTACACTGTGTGACTAATGTTCAAAGGCAGCTGGGATCCTCAAGTAAAAGAAGGGAGCAAAACGAGTGTCCCAAGGCAAATAATTCCAACATTTTGATATATCTGTAGAATTAACGTCAAGGCTGAATCATAGGTCAGAAAGGACAGTGAACTGTTAAAGCACTGGCTTATGTACCCCTAAGCAATTGGTGTGCATACATACTGATTACACTTTTTGCAGGAGCTGCTCATAAAAATATTGATTTACAGGAAGTCTCAAAACAGAAAGCATGTTCTGGAGCCTGGGATAATTGTTACATGAATAGGGAACCAGAAAGGAGAACAGAAAGGAAAAGGCCCATTTGTTAAGGAAGCAACAGAGAGTTTTTTCAAATCCTAACCTCTCCTTTTGCAGCAGAGTATTACACCATCACAAAAAATGCTTCGTACCTATATATGGCTAAAGTACCACTTGACATACTCTAGCTTCTGAGAGCTTCCAGTTGGTTTGACTTGTTCCCCACAAAAATGTGGTCTGTATTACATTCACATCCTTTTCAGAATCAGGTATGTAGGGAAGATCTTTTATACATTCAGATTGTGGTTCATGTGATGCAAACTGTGAACTGCAGTCTTGTTTGTGGAGGTGCATTGTAGATGAGAGCTGCTAAGAAAGCTGGATTTTACCTCTTAGGCTGACAGAAGGTTACAGTTTGTCTAGATTAAGTTAGTGTGGATTTCTTTTTCATATTTTCTGTGACTCTGATGAAGAAGCAAAATGCTTAGTGCAAACTTACCCACAGATAAAAGTATTCATTTCAGGAGCAGACTGGGTCCAATTCAGCTATTTATCTATTAAATTCTTTGGTTGTTGGGTCAGATTTAAAATGATCATATTTTAAGAAGATAATTTTAGCCTTCAAAGCTAAAAAAAAAATCAACAGAAAGACAAAGTCAAACTTCCCAAAATTGTGTGAGTATAAAAGAGACCAATTGTTATACTTCAAGAGAGCTTATTAGAAAGCCTTGCTCTTTCCCTCTGCTACTTTACATTCAAGTCTGTGAACATTCGTGTCATCATATATTCATCCAGAAGTTTGCTAAAACTAAATTTTTTAAAAAACAGATTTAAACCAGCCTATTCTACAGATTTTCCAGTTCTTTTCCCTGGTACCAGTTACTGTCTTTCAGTGCTCTTTCTGCAACACCTCTCGATCTCATCTGTTTATAATATTTGCAGTAGCCTTTGTATAGTGCCACTTTTTTTTTTCCTTCTTCCCGTTTCCTCCTCTTCCTACATCACTTGGTGACAACATCACTTAATGGAATCAGTATTGGAGGATCAAGGCTAATCTGTAGAAGCATAAAGAAATTGCATTTCACTGGTATACCTTGTATATGATTAAAGGCTTTTATGTGTGGCTTGTTTGGTCAGTTGAAAATTAAGGAGGGTGTCTGTGCAGTCTTTTAAAATGTACTTAAAAGTGATATAACCTTTACTCTAGCCTATAAAACCCATACTGTTTCCTGTCCATAGATGAATGCTTTGCTGCATGTCATTTGGGGTTTCCATATGTGAATCAGTCTAGAATTTTTGTGTCAGTGAAAGTGATAGATAAAACAACAATTAAAAAAAAATCCCTTTTCTCTTCTTCCCATCAGTGCAGTGATGTATTCCCATCAGTGCAGTGATATATTCCTGTTACAGTAAGGAAACATGTCTGATAAACAGGAGAAGTGGTGGGTTTATTTACTGTTACAAAGCTAATGTTATTCTCTTTATAGGAGGGTAGGAATTTTCTGTTTGTAAACCATGGGTTACTGTCAAGTGGTCACTGGAGAAACAACTTGCATGTACAGACAACATGTGGTGTGGGCACACATCCATAAGGGAGTGAAGGAATTTGAATTCATTCTTTGCAGAAATGTGGAATTTACCTTGATTTCACTGGAAGTAGAAGCAGTCCTACAGCTGCCTCAGGGGACATGCAGCACTGTGTTTACTCACTGGGTAATATTTAACTCAAGAACAGCTACAGGCTGACTGGAAGTGGGCAATTCTTAATAAAGCAACCATAGTAACAGTCATCCATGGGTTTGCATGCTCCATTTCTGGCACTCATTCAGTTTTTTTTTCCTAGATGGCTTCTATGGAAAAAATCCATAGTGACAGAGTAGGAATTTTTTCTCACTGTAAAATTTTTAAACCATGACATCAAATGTAAAGGCTTGACTATTCCGAAAATGGCTGGCATAGCTTTTGCAAATAACCTGTCCTCTACTAGCTATATGTTTGGTCTGCTCTAAGGGAATCACTACAGTTCTTTAGAAGTGGATAAGCTAAACCACAAAATTCTCGGTATAGAATGAAAACATTCACTCGTGGAGTTAGTACTGAATGATTACCGTGCTGCAGTGTCACAGCTTATCTCATCCTGAAGCAGCTTCTTCATGAAGCCAAATAGAAAATGACATTGGTAATAAGTGTGTTTGCTTTAAATTTGCAGCAGAAGAGCTTTTATTGTATGTATTTAGTAAGTTCTATAGACTTCTAGTAGAGCTTGCTACACCCATCCAGGTACAGTCCCATTAAGCCTACTACAGACCATTCCACTCAGAACTCGGTATGGGTAGGTGTCTCCAATTACTTGGAAGAACTTTCTCCTTTAACTGTCTCACAGTGACCTTGTCATACTTTCATTGTTCTAAATTATTAAAATATCAGAACTTGTGAAATTCTTAGAAAGGGTTTTAAGTTATCTCTCCTGGGATAAGCAGACTATGAGGATTTGTTGCCCCATTATAAAGTAAATCTTGAGAATACTAATTTGTTATCTGTCTTAGGTAAATAATTGAGGATAAGGAATACGCAACAAGACTCTGCTTAAATATTTGATGCAGTGTTATACAAGATACAATTGCTTCAGCTGGAGATGTTTTACAAGAATTGCAAAATAACCATGAAACTCGCTGAAGAAAAATGGCAAAAGTTATTTTGAAAAGGGAGCTATCAGGCAATTATTTATAAGTGGAAGTTCTCAAGGACTGATCACAGACTGTTCTTGTTCGGTGTCTTTGGTAAAGACTTTGGATACAAAGGAACCATTACTACAGAAGAAGATTGAACTATAATGCAAAAGAGACTGCATGACCTTAAAGAAGAGAATATAGATGTCATTAGTCATAGAATCATAGAGTCACAGAACAGCTCATGTTGGAGAGAACCTCAGGAGGTCATCTGGTCCAGCCTTCTCTGGGAAAGGGAACCTGTATGAGATTACCTCCCATCCTGCCACAATGCAAAGCGTACAGTCACGTGCAGAACTATTAACAAGAATTTCTGTCACAAGGTGGAGACTCATCAATTGAAAATGCCAATGGAATGAATAAGGAAAAAGAAGTTAGTCAGTAACTGATGCTGAGGCACCAATGCAGTGGAGGAAAAAGGAAGTTTAACAGGAATTCAGATGCATAGTGAGGATGTTATTTCTTTATTTGTGTATTTGTGTTCTTAAAGAGAGAAATATCAATGTAATTGTGCAAGGGCCTGGCAAAACCTCGTCTGAAATACTGCATATGTTTCTGCTCAACCACGATAAAGAAAGATGAAGAAAAACTGGTACAGGCACATAAAAGGGCTGCTGGGAAGGTTAGAGGAATGAGGAATCTGGTTTTCTGAGACTTCTTTTGTTTTCTACTTATTTTAGACAAAATTTTATTGTCTGAAGAGTGATGGATCACTGTTTATGTAATTACAGCACAGTAAAGATCATGTAAGGGAAAGAGCTATCACAGAGAAGAAGTGGTGTTAGTAGAACAATAACTGGGCAGAATTCGCACATATTATTGAGCTATATATGTGAAGAATTTTTTACCTGTCAAAAGAAAGGCGTTCAGGAATAGCCTTCCAACAGAAATGATGTTATTTGAGCAATTTTGTAGGTAGACGTGTATGTGTACAAACCACTTAGTTTTGGGATGAAGCTTGTGTAGTTCACATAAGGCCAATTGAATACACTGGTGATCCAAAACATTTCCTCCTGTCCCATGCCCTTATTCTCTTTGGAGAAGGCTTGCAATTGAACTTTAAATCAAGCAGATCTTAAAACAAACAAAGGAATCCCCTGAGATTTCTGAATCTCATGTCATTATCCACGATAATGATTAATGATTATCCATTAGCTCATTTTGACAGGAGAGCTAACACAGATGTACAGTTTTGTCAGAGGCAGAGTCTCTTTGATGACATGCAGGTAAGGAAAGAGCATGAAAGAGAGGGAATTTTCTTTCTAAATGGCAACCACTGAACCATGTTATGTTCCCAGAAAAAAAAAAAAAATCAGAAAACTCTTTGCAGAGAAACAGAAACAAAATCTAACAGGAATCTGGGGAATTTCCCAAGCTGTTTAGCTGTTTGTTTTAAAAGCTGAGTTACTCCAATTTTACAAATACACATTTTAAAGAAGATTGCAGGACATTTTTGTTTCTCTTAAATCCAGTTCATTGATTAAATATATAAACAGGATGTCTTTAAGAGCAGAAAGCTTTAAAACAGGATTTGATACTAGGCAAGAGCTCTGTTAGTTCCCTTTTAGCTATTTGAGTTTCATCTTTGCTTATCAGAGCTGTTTTAGGGTACAGTAATTTCCAAATGCACTATTAGGTTGTGAGGTAAATAATCTCTAGAGATGAATATTTTTTTCTTTCTTTTTTACTGTAAATGACAATAGTACATAAGCTAGAAACTTCCCCTGTAAATTCTGGTCATCCCATTTGTTTGCTAAGTTCCAGTATGGACTCAGGAGCTATTCTGTCAGTGTACTGAGAGGTTTTGCACCCTTGCTCATGCCCTTCTAGGGGTAGGTGGTCCATCAGCTTTGTTTAAGGACTTGATTAATAGCCAAGCACAATCAAATTTGAAAGAGTTTTTTTGATCATACAGGTGAGGAAATTAATGACAGCAACTTATCTATTGTTTAGATAAGAACAAAAGTTCTGTTTTCCAAGTGAATAAAATGTTGAGGCAACCTGCCTCCATTTGAACCTTTGTCCCTGCTGGTACTTCCACTCTTCTTCTCTCTGGAGTTCCAGATAACTCAGGGAGCCTTGAACAGTCAGTGAGGTCAGCCCACACAGAGCAGCTTGCAGCAGGGACAGGTTCTTCCTGTGGATACAGTTCATGTAGAAGAATATAAGTGGGGATATGGGCTATTGAGGGCTGTAACATAAAGTTACATGATTAGTCAGATTTTTTATGAGAAATGCTAAATAATACTTACATGTGAACACATCTGTATTTTTACTATTGTGTTAAGAAATGATGGAATTAAAACATTTTCCCTGTAAATTATTAGATTATCAGATTTTTATATATATTTTATTGATACTTTGCAAAACTCAAAATATTCCACTTAATTCATATGAAAACCAATTCCTACAGTTTTCACGAATTGGTTTTCCATCATTAGTTGTTTATACTGATTTTCTGTTCATTTCCAGCAACAAATCTGGGAAACAACATACATTGGTAGATAATGACTTTGATATAAAGCTATACACTCTGTAATGGTTGGGGAAATTAAAATATTTTACTTTTTAAATGTCAGC
This sequence comes from Empidonax traillii, assembly GCF_003031625.1. Classification (NCBI taxonomy): domain Eukaryota; kingdom Metazoa; phylum Chordata; class Aves; order Passeriformes; family Tyrannidae; genus Empidonax; species Empidonax traillii. The sequence goes on along the minus strand of NW_020955489.1, from coordinate 361,666 downwards.
TATACACGTTCAAAAGAAAAACCAGATTATGTGTTTTCAATTTCACTTTTATCTCAGTATTTGACATCAGATGCATACGGGGAAACTTTTAGTTATAATTTTATTGGTTTGCTCTCAAAAACTTGAAGAATACACTATTACAAAAGATAACACGAGGATATTAAACTGTTGAATGATTTCTTCATAAAAATCCCATTGCACTGCTATTTGTTTAGTACCTAAACAGTAGTGTTTCAAGGGCAGTGATTCACTTACTGAATGAGCATTAAATATAGCAGTGAGTGAGAAAGAATCTATCCAAAGTCAACATGTGGAGTCTCTACTTTTTTTGCATAAAACTTTCCAATTTCCCTAAAAGTAATGATTTTTTTTTTTTTTTTAAGCTCTGCATTTGCAATGCCTGTTTAATGAACAAGTGTTCTTCATTTAGGTCCATCACGCTTTGCAAGCTACCTTTCTGTTGGTTGTCTATCAGGTTAAATATATTTCTTCCCAGCACCATCTGCCCATTTTACCTACTAAAGCTGGTTCTTCAAGGCAGAGGATTTGTTGCACGGAGTAGCAGTAAAGGGATATGCTCCCGTACTTTCCTGGTCTTTCCATGTACCGATGCACCTCAACTCCTCTGTTATTACTCATGTTCTCATGCAATAACAATGCTGTGGGAACATCAGGCTGTATCATGTTGCCTGGAGTGGTTGGTTCTGTGTTTCATGGATTGAAACTTCCTCATAATTCGGTGATGCTCTCCAAAGCCTCTTATCTTTCTATCACCCATATGCCCTGCCTGTGACAGCTGATCCTCTGTACACTTTCCTTGTATTTTTTCTTACTGTCCCTTAAGAATACATAGTGTCTGTTCATGCTTGGGTCAGGTTGCCATATTTCAACTGCAATAATTCAGTGTGATTCTGTTTTCACCTTACTGAAACATTTTCTTAATTACAACAGAATCTTATCCATCTTATGCACATGCATAGTGCATATTTCCTCAGTTTAACTCTGCTCTTGCTTGGAGCCCCTTCACCACTGGGTTCAGCAAGACACTCATCAGCCACATGGCACCTAAGATGCAGACCATGGAACATGGCATCTCATGTACAGTGATTACTACGTGTCAAAAAATATGTCCAGTCCTGCAAAACATTCAAGAAACTTGTCAGTTCCATGTGATGATAGTATTGGCAGAACCTACTGCTCCATTAAAGGGGTATAGGCTGAAAGGTTATGCCTTAAATGCAAGAAACAAGCAAACAAAAAAGTAATTTTCTGCTTTGGGGTTCCTTTTTGCTGTTTAGCAGATAGATTCCTGCATTATATCTGTTCTCCCTTAAATGGTTTTATAGTATGCTATATTTGCCAGCATGATATTAAGTGGTCCCAAGACACTGTTTAAACTCACTTGTCATGTTTTCTGCACTCTACCTCACTTTGTAATTACTGCCTCCTGTTGCCAATAATTTGTGCCCTCCAGAAGGCCCTGTTTAAGTCTGAGTAATAAAATACTGAAAGATTAATATTCAGTTGATGACAGATCATTTAATGCAACTCTTGACAAAACTCTCCAGTGCTTAGGAAACTGGCAGAATACGGTTGATGGCTGCTTTCTGATGTCATTCACTTAGCAACCAAGGGTTAGTTCTCTGAGGTTATTCTCCGGAGTTTAATGGAACAGACTGCTTTTCAATCTTCAGTCCACTCAGGGAATTGTATGAGGTGAGTTTAATTTATGTGTATTTGGCATGAAAGTGGATCTTCTTAGATTGCAAAGCAATACTTGCATTACTGTTTCAGCACTGCAGTTAGCAAATTTGAATATTTTCATTTAATTGTGTTCTGATACTCTCAGTGAGAGCAAAAGAGTTTTGCATGCATGGATTCATATTCAGGTTCTGAAGTTGCACACTGTAGTCTAGCTTTTCTCAAAATCTTATGGAAAATTGCAAACAGCTTCATATGTTTTCAAGCACTTGGATGATTTGCCTTACTGATTCTAAAATCGTGGTCTTAATAACTTTACTAATAAAGCGAAACATCACACCTGCTTCTTTCCCCGTACGACAACTTTAAGCCATCCTGGCAATACAAAAGAAAAATTAGTGTGGATCGCAACTAGTTTACAAGTTGATTTCAGTAGGGCTGTTTAAGTAGGTACATTCCAGCTGAGTAAGAGCACTGATAAATTGTTTCTGGTAAGTTTAGCAGCCACAATTTTTACTGCATGGATGTCACTCTGCTTCTCTGCACATTGATTACCAGAACTGACAGAAGGGAACATACCTCTGCTTAACCTACTTTGGTTCTCACTCAAATGCCTTGGTTCCTTTGAGAAGCCACTGATGCTTTAAGGAAAGACATCACAGTATACTTACTTGTGGTTTATTACTGATGGAGTCACAGAGTGAGTAGTTCTGGTTTCAAACACATGAGAAGCACCAGACTGAAACCTGCTCCTTCCCACCTCCAAAGTCAGTGGGATTTCTCACTAGGGAATGCCTTTCTGCCAGGGTTTCAACCAAGGTGCTCAGCTCCTACTCAGAGTGGGGAGAGAGGAAGGAAAGGGCAGAGACTTCAGACATCCAGAGTTAAAAATGGTTTTGGATTGTCTCTGAAAACTAACTAGGCTAGAATTTTATGCTATATTACCACTGTTTGAGTCTATTTTTGGAGTTTATGCATGTACTATGTAAAAGCATTAATAGCAATCCTTTGCATGAGAGAGTAGGTGCACAAATAGTTTCCTGGGTGGCAACACCTTCTAAAGCAGATCTTAACCTCTCACTCCCACCATTTTCCTGTATTGCTGCCCTTCCCGTGTTGCCAGCACAATGTTTATAGGCTGTGTAATAAACCCAGTCAGTGAACTGTAGATGGCTGAAAAGTAACCTTGTGTAAAAAAAAAAGAGCTTTTGTTGAGTGACAGTTGCCTCATCCTCTTCGCAGAATGACTTGCCAAACAGCAGGAACGGAGCAGCTGAAGGACGAGAGCTTGCCACGACGGAAAGGCAGAAGTAAAGGCAGGGGAATGCCTTGAATTAGGAGGTCGTGCTTGCTACTGAACACTTTGTGTTGTGAACCTCTTCACCCTCATTTGGCATCCAACATTTGTATACATAAACTGGACGGATCATCCGTCATTTGATAGCTGCATAAATATCTCAGCTGCCTTGTTAACATGCTTTAGTAATGGCTGAGCTCCTGGACTCTAATAGGCAGTTAGGATGTTATCACTTATTTCCTGAACTGAGCACTTTCACACAGATCACAGAATCACAGAATATGCTGAGTTGGAAGGGACCCATCAGGATCATCGAGTCCAACCCTTGGCCCCATGCAGGACATGCCAGGAGTCACACCACGTGCCTGAGAGCTTTGTCCAAACGCTTCTTGAACTCTGTCAGGCTTGGTGCTGTGACCTCTTCCCTGGGGAGCTGTTTCCAGTGCCCAACCACACTCTGGCTGAAAAACTTTTTCCTTATATGCATCCTAAACATTCCCTGACTCAGCTTCATGCCTTTCCTCGAGTTCTGTCACTGGTTACAAGAGTAAAGAGATCATACTTGCCCCTCCTTTTCCCCTCAAGTGGATGTTGAAGACTGCAATCAGGTTTCCCCTCAGTCTGCTCTTATCTAGGCTAAACCAGCCAGTTGCTCAGAGCTATGTTCTTAGTGGTCATCGTTTCTCTGGAACTCTTTTGATTCAGATGTAACAACCTGAAAAAATTCCTTTCCTTCTCCATTTTCCTTTGGGAATAAACAAGGTAGAGAAATTACTGGAAGAATTTGTGACTGATTTGGAAGTTTTCCTGTGATTAGAATGGTGACTTTTTACTATATTTATAAAAATATAAATATATTTGTTTATTTATATAACTATAGTTTCATATATTATTTATGTGGAGATATTCTTTATGGTATTATTATCTTGGGTATGTTGGGAACCTCTGGATGTCACACCTGGCTCTATTTTAAAAGAAATTCATGCCTTCAAGAGAGGTCTTTAAGTGATAAACCACTTTCACCTCTATCTTACTAGTTGCTGGAGCAGTACTGGCTTGATACTCAATAAGAGATTTCCCTTCATAATTTTGTCAGCATTTCAAAAGCCTAAGTTAGCCTTTGCAGTAGTGTTTGCACAACATGCACAATGCATTTGAATTCCCTGGATCAGGCAGGATAGGCAGTCCATCCATACACCACTCTGTGGAAAGGCTGGCCAGCACAAATAAAATGGAATAAGCTCATTTGGAACCAAGTGCTTCCTGCAGTTTTCTCATGCAGCTTTTACCAGAGAAGAAGTTGCATAATGTACAGTGGAAAAATCATGTCTTACGCAGCGTCTGATGTACAGGACAGCATACCCAAGCAGTGAGTCAGGACTCCCAGGTGAGATGTGAGTCTATGACATGCAGGAATATGTTCCACGTGATTCTCTTGGGAGCTGCAAAACATTAACAATTTTCTCAGGTGACACTGAGCTCCCAAAAAGACACTCGGAACACTAGGCATTTTTAGAGAATCCTATAATTTCCCCTACATACTCCATATTTCAGTTCTCTCTGATTTTTCCAGTGACAATCATATGAAAAAATAAAACCAATTGGCTAGTATAAATTCTGTTAAGACTTGCCCTCTATAGAATTGTCTAAGAGTTTTGAACAATCACCTGAAAAGTGATGCCCGGGGAATCCTTCAGAGTTTACACCAAGTTTGCTGCCTTAGGGGACAAGGCTTTTGGTGGTCAGCCCCTGAATGTGTGTTATTCTTGCTGAGTAGGTGTGAACAGTGCAGTCCAGGATTTATGTGTCTCTCTAAGAGGACTCCAAACATTGACTGAAAAGCAGTGAATGAAATGTTGGCTACAAATTGGACAAGTAGCTGTAAAAGTAAAATACTAAAAGCCTTAAGATAAAGCTGTTTAGAAGAGAAATATGTTCTGCTTCTAACAGAGAGAGAATGATTTGGGGTAATGTTTTTCCATTTAACCATTTTGTTGGTGAGTTTACACCTCTGCTTTTAAGAAGCAGTTACATGTTCCTTTGGTTATAATTTCAAAGACAGTATGGCTTAAGTTGGGGGAGGGAAGGGGAACGGTGGATGGACTCCTGTCAAGATGACCTTGGAGATGTTTGTTACTACCTTCTTGCCAGAAGTTGCCAGTTCTGTACCAGAATCAGCAGACCAGATTTTTGTTTAAAAATGATCAAACTATTTCTTGAGCTGCCTCCTAATCTTTCTACTGAAGTGGCTACAGAGAGCTTATGTGATATGTTACACTTACTCTCTTCTGAGTTGCTTACTTTTTTAAATTGCTGTGCATGTTTGCTCTCTGAAGGCACCTATAAACCCAAGAGCAAGTGTGCGTGTGGCACAGCGCAGTCCTCAATAAATGAAAAACCGATGTATGGGAAGCAACGCAGATGGATTGGCAGGATGGGATAGTTAGCTTTGCTAATTATTCAGATTCTTGTTATTCAGGGCTACACTGGAATAGTGCTGGTGAGGAACCTGCACAACTGCTCAGCATTTTTAGTCAGGTGACTTTAGAGAGACCAGTGTGTAGTAATCCTCATGCTGTAAAAGTCAGTGTTTGCCATAGTGGCCATCACACTTGGGGGATTTGAGCTAGTGCTCTGAGGACACACGTTTAAGGTGTTGGCTCAGGGTTCTTTGATAGTTAATTGTAACTCTGGTCCACTGCTTCCATTCAGTGTGTACATATAACAATAGCTGTGTAGCTGTGATTTGAGATGCTTGGTGTCTTATTATGCAGTGGAATAGGCTCAGTGGACATGGACGTTTTCTCTGCCTGTCACTGCTGTCATCTTCATGTTCCACTCTCATAAAGACAGCTTGCTGGGCTACACCTGAAAGCCGTCAGAAAATCCCAGCGAACATATTTCATTAGTCACAAAATACAGTCTATAAATTGCCGTCAGGGACTCTCCATCCAGACAACTAGCAGGGTCAGAATTTTCATTTACTGGATCTAGGCTGGCTGAACGGAGGGGAAGTCCCACGTACGTGCCACAGCGCGGCGCGGGTGGGACACGCCTGGAAGTTACACGCCGGGACGTGCAGCCCGTGTTGCTGCGCTCCCCGCACCCACGCTGACACCCACCCGCTCCCGTGAGCGCTGACCGGGCAGCACCTGGGCAGCAGGACCTGGACGGCAGGACCTGGACAGCAGGATGTGGGACAGCAGCCTCCGGCCGCCCAGCCAGAGCCTCCGGGGAGGCACAGCCGAGCGCTGCTAGAGTGTCCCGGGGCAGGGAGGGGAGCGGGGCGGCAGCGTCGCCTCCCACGCCCGCCCTCCCCTCGGGCCCGGCGGCCTCGGGAGCTGCTGGAGGGGCGGCAGCCCCATCCCCTGGGGCCGGGCAGGGCCGCTCGGCTCCCCGCGTCCCATCGTGTCCCGCAGTGTCCCACCGCGTCCTCAAGCCGTGCCCGCAGTGTCCCCTGGCGGCGGCGAGCCCGGCAGGCCCGACGGCAGCGGGGAGGGGAAGCCTTTCGGTTCAAGGTTGGAGTTTTGGGGCTAAGGTGAGAAACTCGGCACCGATCCCGAGCTGCATCGAAAGCAGCGTGGCCACCAGGGCGAGGGAGGTGATTCTGTCCCTCTCCTACGCTATGGTGACACCTCACCTGGAGTGCTCCGTCCAGCTCTGGGTTCTCCAGCACAGGAAGGACATTGACCTGTTGGAGCAAGACCAGACAGGGCCACCAAAACGATTAGAGGGATGAAGCACCTCTCCTACGACGAAAGGCTGAGAGAATTGAGTTTGTTCAGCCTGGAAAAGGGATGGCTTAGGGGTGACCTATTTGCAGCCTTCCAGTACCTGAAGGGAAATTACAAGAACGATGGAGAGGCTTTTTACGAGAGCGTGTACTGACAGGACAAGGAGAAATGAATTCAAAGTAAGAGAGTAGTTTTAGTTTAGATTTTAGGAGGACGTTCTTTACTGTGAGGGTGGTGAGACACTGGAACAGGTTGCCCAGAGGGGCTGTGGATGCCCCATCCCTGGAAGTGTTCAAGGCCAGGTTGGATGGGACTTTGAGCAACCTGATCTAGTGAGAGGTGTCCCTGTCCACAGCAGGGGAGTTGGAACTTTAAGATCCACTCCATCCTAAGCCATTCTATGATTCTATGATTCTATGATCCAGACCCCTTTTCCTGGTGAAGCACCTAGGGAAAGCTCAGGCTAGGCCCCAGCCCTGCAGGCTAACCCTCCCTGGCCTGCCAGTGTAGGATTCCCCTGCAAACGAGGGGGGTCAGCATATCCCTGAGCTGCTGTAAGGCAACCTGCTGTGGGACTTGGGCCATAGGAACCAAATTTTTATATTGGATAAAAATAGAAAATGTATAAACCACTTTCCAGCCTACCCAACTCTCTGACTTTTGGGAGCGTGTTGAGATTTAATGATCTGTTTCTGATGATTCTGCCCAGCCTACTGCAAGCAGCCAGAACCAGCACTGTTACAAGAGAATAATCCTCATTCCAAAAGAAATTCCAGCAGCCTTGGTGTGGCTAGACTGAGTATCTGCTTAATGTTGGCTTACCATTAAAGAGCCAAACTCCTTACAGCGTGCTACATTCAGTGCTGTTTCAAATTAACTAAAATACTAGAATCACATTCAGATGATGCAAGACAGACTTATATTTTAATTCCAGAAATATGTAAAGGTCTCTCACAAGCCACGCATAATAACTGCATCTTTTTGGCGCCAGCACTTGTGCTTGTCATTTGCTGACACAGTGCTGAGTTATCTAGGAAGCAAAACACGTAATGTTTCAGAGAATCACGCTTGTTGTTTGGAGGATGGGAGAGGAAACGGAAAGGCTAGTTACCCTTGGATATTAAGTGTTAATGTGCTGTCCTATCTTTAGTCAGTGGGAGAGAAGGAATGGAGCTGCTGTGAGTAAAGTGCATTTGAAAGCTTGTTTCACTTCTGCTTGGTGTTGCCTACCATGCAGACAGCCAGTATCTGGTTACTGTCTTTGAGCTGTTCACACAAGCTGATCTGGCGATGGTTTGATTGAGAAACACATACTGGAAATACCACATTTCATAGAAGGAGACTGTGAATAGAAACCTTACATTTGGGCTTTATCTTATTTCTCACTATCTTTACTAGAAATGAAATAGCCCACAGCTTTGTGATTCAGTGTCGTGCTACTCATAGCATGCTCACAGTTTGTGTTGAAGCAGTGGAAGTGCAATGCATACCTGTGAGTTAAAAGGTCTCCATGTGAACTGGGCGTTTCTGAGTTTGAGCAATCAAATTACGTACAAGAACCAAGACACTTTTTAGAGGACTAGTAGAAGACTAGGTTGCAAGCTTTGAATTTTGCCTTTTTTTTTTTTTTTTTTTTTTTTTAATCTCTTGAAATCAGGCATCAGTTTCGTTCGTGCTGAAGTCTGTCTTTCTGGGGGCAGAAACCTTCATAACTCATGTTGCCCATGAGAAGAAATTATTCCAGATTTTGTTCTTTCCCTCTAATTGTCCACAGTCCCTAATACTTCCTTTCATAATTGTTATTCCTGACGATGGTGACTGTTTTCCTTAAAGAAGTCAAAAGAGATGCAAGAAACTGTCTTCATCCACAGACTGCATATTCTGACCTATGATTTATCAGAAGTGAGGGTACTTCAGGGAAATTTCTCAGAGGCATCTCCAGGGAATATTAATTTCTGAGTGGGCATAAAAGAATTTTTCTCTTTTTATATTTTTCTCTCGTACTTCTGTCTACAGATTATGTTGCTCTTTATGTCTGTTACTATTTAAAAAGCAGATGAATATCTTTTCTTCTGCCTTTAATAGTCTCATAGCTTTTTGGCACAATTTCCCATTTTTACCAGCTCAGGACTGCAGGATATAAACTCCAGAGCCAAACTTAAGTTTCTATAATCATTCCATCTAATAAGTATTTCTGGCATGTCTCTGCAGGAGATGTTTGCAATCATTTGTCTTGTTTTTTACTCCGGTAAAATAATGTTCTATGTTTTGCTCTATTAGGTCAATGAAGATTCATGACAGTAGAGTCAAAGAGAATCCTCTTGCCTCTTTTTGTGAAGAAATGTCTACCTCTGAGATTTTCATGGAAAATGAATCTAGATTTTTAGGGACTTGGAGGATGAAGAACTGCCTGTTGTAGGAGAAGTTCAGGTTTAGGACCATCTAAGGAACCTGAAGGGGCACAAGTCCATGAGACCTGATGAGACATCTGCGAATCCTGAAGGAACTAGCAAAGGAAGTGGCTTATACTTGAGAAGTCATGGCAGTCCAGTGAAGTTCCCACTGACTGGAAAAGGGGAAATATAACACCCATTTAAAAAAAAGATAAAAAAGGGAAGACCCAGGGAAATAGGGGCCAGCATGTGACTTCTGTTCCTGACACAGAGGAGCAGATTCCCCTGGAAACTGTGTTGAAGCACATGGAAAATAAGGTGTTTTGCAACAACCGACATGGCTTCACTAAGGGCAAATTGGCCCTGGAAATTTGGTGGCCTTCTACAGCAGGGTTACAGTGGTGATGGACAAGGAAAGAGCAACTAAGTCATCCACCTGGACTTGTGTAAGTCATTTGATGCTGTCCTGCATGACATCCTTTCCACTAAATTTGAGAGACATGGATTTGGTGAATGAATCCTTAGTGTATAAGGAATTGCCTGGAGGGCTGCCCTCAAACCATTGCTTTCAATGGCTTGAAGTCCGAGCAGAGATGAGTGGTGCTCCTCAGGGATCAGCACTGGGACTGACGCCGCTTAACACCTTTATCATCAGGGACAGTGGGGTCAAGTGCACCCTCAGGGGGTTTGCTGATGACACCAAGCTGTGTGGTGCAGTCAACACTCTGGAGGGAAGGGATGCCTTCCAGAGGGACCTTGTCTGGCTTGAGGTGGGCCCATGCAAACCTCGGGAAGTTCAACAAGGCCAAGTGCAAGGTGCTGCCCCTGGGTCAGGGCAATCCCAAGCACAAATACAGGCTGGGGGTTATGAATGCATAGAGAGCAGCCCTGAGGAGAAGGACTTGGGGGCTTTGGTGGACAAGAAGCTCAATACTATCCAACAGGGTGGTCTTGCAGCCCAGAAAGCCAGCTGTATGTTGGGCTGCATCAAAAGCAGCGTGGCCAGCAGGTCGAGGGAGGTGATTGTCCCCCTCTACTCTGCTCTCCTGAAACCCTACCTAGAGTGCCACATTCAGGCCTGGGGTGCCCCGCATAAGAAGGATATGGACCTGTTGGAGTGAGTCCAGAGGAGATCACAAAGATGGTCAGAGGGCTGGAGCAATTCTCCGGTGAAGACAGGATGAGAGATTTGGGGTTGTTTAGCCTGGAGAAGAGAAGGCTGTGGGGAGACCTTATTGCACATTTCAGTACCTAAAGGGGGCTACCAGAGAGCTTGAGAAGGACGTTTATAGAAGGGCAGGTATTGATAGGACCATGGGCTTTAAACTCAAGTACTGTGTTCAGTTTTGGGCTACTCACTTTAAAAAGGACACTGGAGTGCTGGGGTGTGCAACAAGACCCATGAAGGGTCTAGAAGACATGTCTTATGAGGAATGGCTGAGGGAACTCGGTTTGTTTAGCTAGAGAAGAGGAGGCTCAGGGGGGAACCTCATCACTCCCTACAAATACCTGAAAGGAGGTAGTAGTGAGGCGGGGGCTGGTCTCTTCTGCCATGCCTAAAGTGAGAGTACAAGAGGAAAAGGTCTTAAACTGAGACAGGAGAGATTCAGACTAGACATTAGGAAAAAAAGTTCATTGTTAGGGTGGTCAAGCATTGGAATAGGTTGCCCAGGGAGGTGGTGGAGTTACCGTCCTCAGAGGTGTCCAGAAGGCATCTGGATCTGGCACTGGGCGATATGGTTTAGTGGTTTAAGAGTTAGAGTTGTAGTGCTGGCTGGACAGTTGGACTGGATGATCTCAAAGGTCTCTTGTGACCCTGATGATTCTATGAAAGAAGATAGGGTTAGATGAGATACTGGGAAGAAATTCTTTAGCATGAGGGCCGTGAAACACTGGAACAGATTGCCCAGAGAAGTGGTAAATATCCCATCCCTGGAAGTGTTCAAGGCCAGGTTGGATGGGGCTTTGAGCAAACTGCTCTAGTGGAAAGTGTCCCTGCCCAGGGCATGGGGGTTGGAACAAGAAGGTATTTAAGGTCCCTTCCTACCCAAACCATTCTATGATTCTGTGAACCAACTGTTCGCTGATCAAAATCCATGATTTTGGCTCTCTAGCTGTGTGTAACCATCTAAAAACTTACAGTTAAGAGAAAGTTTCTGAAATATATTAGGAAGAAAATTGCACCTTCCTCTGGGAGATAAACGATGGATGCTCCAATTAAAGTACAGATTGGTCAGAATTTTTTTTGAAAGGCTGAAGTGCATAACTTTGCTCTGGTTTGTTTCTTAACAGATTGATGAAAGATGAGGTAATAGAAGCTTTTTGTCTGGTCCAAGGCTTAAGAAGCTGAGCCTGAGCTCAGTGGTCTGATTGCTCCTTGCAAAGCCTTACATTGCAGGGGTTTGTTTGCTCCTGTCCACTGGGAACAGTTATGTAGCAGTTAGAATTTACTGAAGGCTAAAACTGGTGGTGTAAAACAATAGCAATAGGGGCTTTAGTGCCAAAAGTTTCAAAGAGACTCTTTTGCTCATTTTTTTTTTCCTAAGGGATTTTTTTTTCTATTTAAAAACAAAAGAGTTTTCACTCTTAGTAATGAAATGTTTCACTGAATGAGAATGTGTGGAATACTATTGATCTCCCAGCAAGTTTCATGGGCTGGAATCCCTATGTATTTAAAATGGGAAAACTACCTTGTGATCATACCTCCCTTGTCCCCACTCATAAATTGGGAATTGAAACAATTCTTTGTGCCATGTCTGTTCTTTTCTAGACAGGATTTTAGCACTTCAAAGAATGGTCCATTACTTTGTATTTGTCTGCTGTTTGGTGGCATAAGAAAGCCACAAATTTATGTGTGGTTTCTAAGCAGTGTTTAATACAATGCAGAGTGAGACAAGTTTAACAATGACTTATATCATGGTGTAAGTTTCTTATTGTGTGTAAATTATTCCTAAAAGAGGAGGATATGACAAAATTCAGTAACTGAAGCTAATTCAGCACTCATCAAGCGTGCAAAACAAGTGTACTGGAGATGCTTTAGAGGACGAAATAAGAGAAGATAATCTACATATTTGAGGAGAACTATTAAATCTTAAACTCTTGTTATTTATCCATGTCACCACAGGCTGGTGGGAAATGTGGCCAAGTTTGAAGGAACTGGTTACACGCTGAGTTGAGCTGGGAGTCTTGGGAGCTGCAGGAAAGAGAATTGTTTGATAGATGTACTGGTGATTTGTGTTTTGAGTAGGCAGGCAGAGTAGGAGGGGTGGCTACGATGAGGTTAGGACTGAGGTTTAGGTTAGATATTAGGAAGAAATTCTTTACAGAGAGGGTAATCAGGCATTGGAAAGGCCTGCCCAGAGAGGTGGTAGATTCACCATCCCTGGAGGTTTTTAAAAAGAGATTGGATGTGGCCCTTAGTGCCCTGATATAGTAATTGGAGTTGGATCAGGGGTTGGACTCGATGATCTTGGAGGTCTTTTCCAACCCAATCTATTCTATGATTCTATGATTCTATGATTCTATGATTCTATGACTGAAAAAGAGCCAGTGAGGGCAAACTAGTTTTCTCACTTCTCTTGCCCTTTACTGTAACACTTGCAATTTCTGCTTATTCAGAAAGACAGAAAATGCTTTATTTCCCTCTTGGCCTCCAGCTTTCTTTGCCAGAACAGTTTTCGTGACACTGTTGGGATGAGACAGAATTTGTTTTTCAGCTTAAAACTGGAGTTTACCTGGTGAGGAGGGTAGATGTATATAATTGAGAGCTTGAAAAGAAGACTTAAAACCAGATGTCACAATGCTTGTTACTGAATCTGCTACTGCCATTGATATTGTTTCTTTTTGCTATAAGGCAGATAATACTGTAGTCGTTTTATAAACCTGTACATGTTAATTTTGTGCAGGTCAGCACCTATCTGTGAACAGCTTATACCATCTGTAAGTTGATTCCCATCTTACATACTCTGAAGAATAACCACTAAGTCAGTGATTTACTTCTCTTGGACACCAGCATTATAGTTTATGCCACTGCTAAATTTGACCCACTCAGTTTTTGGAGATGCATATGCCTACCCTGCTTCTGAATTTAGCTCACTGCACTCTTACTAAGTAAAAGGCTGGAAGGGACAAAAAGAGACCTCCCTCTGAAATTCAATCCAGATCACACATGTGGTATGGTACAGAACAAGAACCACAGAGTTCTCTGCCAGTCCTAGATCTTATAAAATCTAAATGCACCAATAATCACTGAGGTTATTTTTAAATGTTTAACATGACTCTCCAAGGCGCACACACATTTAACATCTGTATCTTTTTAAAGGGTTATTTATTCTAATATATCACAGCTCTGGCAGTAATTTTGTGTTAATTGCTCAGAACAGGCTGAACTTTTGGGGGCTATAAATTTAAGTATGACATGTACTATGAGTTCAGTTTTTTTTTTTTTTTCCAAATTTACATATGTTGAATAGCCAACTAACCTGACATCATTGGGAGCTCAGGATGGTTGGTGACTGTCCACTTCACTCCACAAGTGTGGATTTATTGCCATGAGTCATAGAAGTAGAATTACCTTTTCATGAGGTTGGAGTGATCTGTCTTTCCATATAAGATGCTACTATGGTAATGTTGATCATGTTACTAGGGTGACCTAAAAACATTAACCGAGTGTTTTAGACAGAATTCATTTTAAAGGAAACTGGGCATTAACTTCTGTTCCCTTACTAATGCATATGCTTATCCATACTTAAAAATACTCTTTAGTGCTTGAATTTTAGTCCAAGCACTAAAGCACCTTAGTGGTGCTTAAATCCCCAAAAGCATTTAAGCCATAATTCCAACTCTCTGCTGCCTAACCCTAAATTTCTGTTCAGCTGCCCACGCACAAACATCAGGATTCATCACCCACATTTTCATTCCGTGGACTTGCACAGACTCATAGCTCTAGAAATGTGCTCTGAGTGGGAATGTGCCTGCCTGTCTGACCATCAGGATCTAATGTGACATTTGTTCTGAGAACACACGCTCTTATGGAACTATAGAATGGTTTGGGTTGGAATGGACCTCAAAAACCATCTCATTCCAACCCCTCTGCCATGGGTTCCACTAGACCAGGTTGCTGAAGGTCTCAGCCCACCTGGCCTTGAACACTTCCAGGTAAGGGTGTGGAGCTATGCTGTGGGAGCGGTGTGTTTGTTTAGAAGGCTTGCTTAATAAATTCACACTCCCATGGTTTTTCCACAATGACTATGGAAACGTCACATGGTAGAGTGTGGGCTGTGGATCTCTCTTTAAAACTTTAGGTTCTTTATCAACATTAGCAGGGTGTTTTTTGGTTTTTATTTGCAAGGATGTCTTGTCCAGCCCTTGCATTCATATCCTTTCATTTGCAGCACAGCAGTAGTATGCTAATGCTTTACTACTTAGGGAGCAGCCTGGAATGCCAGACATAACTGGATAGGATCTCAGCAGCTAGGACACCGATTAAATGTCTGTGAGCAGCAGAACTAGAGACTTGGCAAAGAGAGTAGGATCCTATAGTGCATTCAGTGTCGGTGAATATTCAGAGTGAAGGGGTCAGTCAGGAAAGAATTTCGGTTTTTCTGCTTTTGTTTGTGTCAGGTCAGAGGGAAACCAGTTTTCTGGATGTAATAATTTTGTTGCTGTTTCTGAGCTAGAAGTGTCTGCAATGATCTTTTCTGTGCTTTACAGATTTTTTACACAACTGTTTCAACAATCATAAATGCTGGTGAGGCACTGTGCAAGGAATTCGGATGATGAGACAATTCAACAAATCTTAAAGTACCTGGAAAAACACCCACCAACCACAAAATGTCTTTAAATGGTGGCACTATATTTTTGGGAAGAGATGGAAAACGGCCCTCTGTCTATGTTCTGTGCCCTATGGCCTTCTTCTCTGGTGTACTTACTGCTGTCCGTGGGAAGTGTATTGGGTTTGCGTGGCCAGGTTTTGGTAGCATTTCCCTCTTTTGAGTAAGTATTTGTGCAATTTAATGTTTGCTTTATCTTCCTGTAGAATAGTTTCCTTTCTCTTTAAGGGAACTAGTTTGCCGTGTGCTATAAACCAGTTTTGTAACATTCTCTTCATCTGAGCATTGAGTTCTAGAAAGATGGGAAGTGTTAGTGCACAGAAGGCGGGAGGGTCAAAAGTGTGTTGAGGAAACTCAGATAAAAGCAACAACAGATAAACGTAACACAGAACGCTTTTTCTAGGTGCAGAGGGGCATGATATTACTTGAAAGGGGGGTAATTTTTAAAAAATTAATCATTCCTTTCTCTTGTTAATAATTTTAAGGATTTTTTCCCTTTGGACCTAATACTGGTAAACCCTTCAGAATTAGCCCTGATAACTGGTTTCTTAGTCATCTTTTCCTCTGCCCATGGATAGTTTTGCTGCCAGCAGGGGAATGTGGTAAGGCCAAGCCAGGACATTCAAAAATCCTGTTTAAAAAAAGACCCTCACATGTACAAAAAGTCAAACATTTGTTTCTAGACATGAAATGTGAAAAGAAATTAAATTTAATTTATTTTCTCTTGGTTTCTGAACTTAGTATACACAAGTAGTACTTCTAAGGCTTCTCCTACAGTCATGAGGAAGAAGGATCTTGCACCATCACATGTATTTCAGGTTTAGGATTTAGAGAATGTGTGATAGAACCACAGGGATTCACTACAGATGCAGGAGTTACCAGCACTGCATGATTCAATGAGAAAGGATCCCTGTCCTTAGCCAGGAAAAGGTAGATGCATTCCATTCAGTGGGAGGACCAGTGTATACTTAGGTTTTCCCCATTTATCTTGTTCTGATCTCAACTCTTAACCAAGCAATTGCCAGTAGATCGAGAATTATGACTGCAGTAGTGTTTTGGATAATGGCATCCAAGGCATTCACGCTCTTCTGTCTCAGAAAAGTGTGTTCTGGGTCTCAGGGAAAACTCCAACTGAACCATTTTAGTTTTATATGTGGGTAATTCTGCATGTAAAATAAGTGTTTTGGAATCAAGTAAATTTGTCAAATCTGTATTTTCCACTTAGGTTTAAAAACAGCCCGTAACCCTACTATAATCCAGGTAACTGAAGTTGTATTTGTTTTATTCAGAGGATTTTTTTATCTTTTAACGTGTATTTGATTCATAGATTGTTTACATTCATGATGTCCCTATTGCTGTCAAAGATAAAAGGTGTAAAACAGAGAAACAAAACAAAACCACCCCAGACTCAAACAAACAAACAAACAAGCAAATTATATATATATAAAAAAAAAACAAACACAAAAAAACCCACCCCAAAACTAAACAAAAAGATCCCTAATACTGAATGTATTCCCAGGTTTGAGTGGAGTACCAATTAATTACAGGTGTTCTGGATGATTTTACTCAGCTGTAAGTGGTAATCACATAGCAATAAAATCTGCCCTTCTTTTCAGTAGCTTTCCAGTGATTCAACAGTTTGTGAGTCTTCACAAGACTTGCTCAAAAGACTCAGTGTACAAAAGTAAGGGATGAAAGTATGGCAGAAAGAATGTTATCCCTGTCTTTTAGGTGGAGGAATTGAGGCATGAGGTAGTTTCTGTGTGCAAGTCACACAGCACTGCAGGAATTAAAATCTGGTAATTAGATGTGTACCCATGTAATGACTCCTTAATGCCACGGAAAATCTTGGAGTAATCAACAGACTCTAAAAGTTCCAAATATGATTGAGGATGATGAAGACCTTATTGTAGGGAACATTCAGGAGATGGCACTGAGGGCAGAAGCCTGTCAGAGGCAAGAAGAGGGAATAGTGGCTAGAGGAACTGAAATAAATACTAAATAATACTTCAGATGTATTAGTAATAATTAATCTGTTAGAAAGTCTGGTGACAACTGATGATCATGGTACAAAGGGAACACTCAGAGAACTGAAAAGCTGAAGAAATAGATGTCATCCCCCAGCCAAAAACCCCTTCAGGACAGGGCAAAGGGAGCTAAACAAGCAGAGGTTCTGTCTGAAACTGAAGTGACTATTTAGAGAAGAATCAGCATTAACAAATTGAGTTTTCACCAAAAGACTCAAACAAAAAAACTGTCACTCTGACTGAATCTCTCTTGGTATCTGAAGGCTGGAGTGTGGTAAATGAGTCATCAACCTTTATGAAATGTTTCAGGAGAATCCAAGGAACTATGGGCCTGTAATCTGGACAGGTGAATAAATGGGAGTTAAAATAAAGGAACTATGAATGAGAAGGTGCTAGACAAATACAGTATACTCAAAGGGAGTCAGAATGGATTCTGTAAAATTAAATTCTGGCTTACTGGACACATCTGGCATTCCCAGAAAGGGTTGACAGAAACATTGATCAGGGAGATTCAGTAGATGTATTTTATGATACCTCAAAGGGATTTCAGTAAAATCCCTCAACAAAATTTTTTTTGAAGAAACTGAGTAGCTATGAATAGAGAAAATGCATATACATACATAAAGACTAGATTAAAAGGTAGAAAAGAAGTAGGAGTAAGTGATGAACTCTGCCAGCAGGTGTAGGTCATCCAGTGTTGTTCCAAGGAAACATTTACTGAGACCTGCACAGCTCAACATTTCCATAAATGATCTGGTAAGAAGGTGAGTAGTGTAGCAGAATATTGATGATGGTACAAAATTACTCAGGGTAAGCAGGAGAAAGGCAGTTTCAGAAGACTGGCAGGAAGAGTCTATATTTACAGTCTGGAAATTAAAATGGCAGATAAAATTCAATGCAAGTAAACACAAGGTAGTGCATATCAATCCTGGCATTATATATAAAATGTTGGGCTTGAGTTTACCATTGCTACTCAGGAAGGAGATTTTGGGATTATAGTAGATAGTGGCATTCTGGCAGACTTCATGATTGGCAGTCACCAAAGAGGAAAATAAATTTCTGGAGTTATTAGGAAAGGGACGGGGAACATGAAGATCCTGCTGTATCAATACATAACTCACCTTGAATACTATGTTTATTTACGGTCACTTTATCTTAAACTACTGAATAAGCCACAATTTTCACAGAAAAAGTGGATAACATAACAGGAATAATTAAGGATGTAAAATGGCTAAAAAAGAAAAAAAAAGTGTGACTGGATGGGCTGGAATCTTTCTCCTGAAAAAGAAACAACACAGCAAAGTATAGAATCATGTGGCATGCAGAGGTTGGGTAAGTGATCTGTCAAATGGAGTAATAGGGAATAGGGTAAAAAAAAAAAAAAAAAAAAAAAAGAGGAATGGTTTTCTTCTTATAAGTGGTGACAGCCCGAACGAACTTGCCACCAAAAGTTACTGCGGATGCTGGTACTGTGGATGAGAAAATGGTCAAATACTTGACAGAAAGATTTATGGAAGGGTACTACCTAAAAGATTCATGGCAAGCTTGTGTGACTCACTAGCTGAAAATAGTTGGAGTGTGGGAAAGCACCCAGGGAAGCCTACTTGCCCCGTTCTTATTCTTCCTTGGACAGCTGCTTTTGATCACTGGTGTAGAAAGAAAACTGGGCTGGGTGGACCTTTGGTGTGAACTGGTGGGGTTGTTTAGCTGGGAATGCAGGCAGCTACGTGACATGTCCTAACCTGAGGAACTGAACGATACCCAAGTTGGCTTTAAAGGAGCTCCCTCAGATGCCAGTAGCAGCCTGTCCTCCGGCTGCACGGAGCGTTCGTCCTCTCAGCAGCATCAATTAGCCTGTGCCGAGATTCTTGCTGTCATCGCTGGGATGTTCCCACTACTAAGCAAGCTTATATAAAAATACTGCTGTTCCACACTGCTATTTGCTGTGTGGGCATTCCTACTAAGTGGGCATGGTGGTGCACAAAGTATTTTGACAGAGTCCAGAAACACGATGATGCTAAATTCTCAAAACAGAAGAAGAAGAAAATGATTCCAGCTTCAACTCTGAGATTATTTACATTTTCTGATTATTCATTTCACGGGTCTAGTATTTTTTCTGAGTGTCAGCTCTTGTACACTTAGTTTGGGGTCTGAAAATTGTTAGGTTGGGATTTTTTTGTTTGTTTCATACATCACTGTTAGCAGTAGTAAAGATATGCAGCCAGAGCTACTGCTGTCTCAGAATAGATTCCAGTGTATTCTCTTTTAAACTGTGATGATTTTGAAGATCTAATAGCACTGAAAATTAGCAAATAACTATTTTTATCCCTAGAGTCAGCAGTTCTGACTCAGAGTGTCCATTAAGGAAATTAATTTTAAATAACAGGATTTTAAAAAAATATTCTCACTCAGTATCTTAACTACACTTAAAAAGGAATGGCATCTATCATAGAAATGAAAATACCATATTAGTGTCATTACAAACTGATGAAGAATGTTATCGAGTAATTAAGTAAATTAATATTATGGCACATTTTAATCCCGGGGTGATTCTCAGGGTTTCCAGTTGGGGGCACTGGGCAGACATGGAAATTTGGCAATGGCCAGGGTAAATGAGACTTGTACCTGCACCAGTACTCTGCTGAGGGGGAGGAGGCAGGGAAACCAAAACCACCAAGGAAAATGGATGTGAAATACAGTCATCATTCTGGATTTGAGAGTTTTTTAAGATTAATTAGATTTTGTTTCAAAAACTACATTGCTTCTGGCAAACAGTTGTACTCTTTTCTTTTCATTACCCATAACACATCCAGCTTCATTTGCAAAACTAGGAATCAGTGATTTTTAAAACTATCCCTTTAATCAATAACTTCAAATTCTAATGGTCCCGGCTAGAAAAGTTATTGTAAACTAAATTTGTTGCCACTCAGTTTCATTAAACATTTCCAGCCTAACATAAATCGTTGTCTCTACCAGTCTTCGATACTGCTATTTATTCATTTACCTCAGGGGAAGAGCTAGAAAAAGAGTAGAAGATGATCCTTATCAAGGTACAGAGTAAAGTCCAGCATGCTTTAAGGTCCTCATGGGCCCGTACACACACAGATTTAGCATCTAAAACAACACCTAAGGAGAAGACATGACGTATTACTTTGCTTGAGGAATACCAATTACATTATGAGGAATATGTCATAAGGATCAGTGGTGATTTCACGGTTTTCAACTCATACTATTCAAGGAAAGTTTTATAAAATGTCAGTTCAGGAATTCATAGCCCTAATTGTGTTGATGAGGTTTTCTAAAACAGGCCAGGCAGATGATTTTTAAGTTTATTAATTTAGGAGTGAACTGTGTATTTAAAAGCAAAATTTGATAGCAGGTATAGGAGAATGCATGGAACACACATATGAGGACTGCACATCTGGAAATGGATGTATTAATAAGGAAAGTAAGCACTGAACATTGCCAAGCTCATGGTAGTCTAGATCTTCCTTCCAGATGATATTTTTAACTTGATTTTGCAATAGTGCAATGGATTTCCTGGTCCCTGGAGCTCCTGGCCTCTGTATTACAAGTTATGACTGCTTGCAACAGACTGAAGCCAAAAGTTTTTGTCCACATCATCGGCTGTCAAAACACAGGGACTTCTGTCTGGGTGTGTAGATACTTAGTTTTGGAAACGGAAGAGAGAACATTTTGTTCATCTTTCCTCATGTTTCTCCCCACACACACCAACACAGAGAAAAACAACAAAGCCCTCATCATGCCATACTACTTTAGTATCTTCCATGTAACCAGAGAAAGCAATCTATAAATATTAAAGCTTCAAAGCAGCAAAAGCATTAAACTCATTAAGTAATCAGAAAGTTGAAATAACTATCAGCTGGTTGGTTGCAAGCTTAGGAAAGGTTTAGGAGTTCTAGTTTCCAATCCTTGAATCCAAGCCCTAGGCCACAAATAAGGAATTAGCCTGGAATTCATGATCAGCCTTGTAATAACAAAATTTTGTTTATACCTCGAGAAACAGCAAACAGAACCGGTTTCACTTTACAAAACACTTATTGTTGCAAACACATAAAATAGGTTTGTTTTTTAATATCTTGGTGTTGTTGAAGAAAATGAAGTTTCTCCTGGACCTTGAAACTTAGAATGAATTAAATGACACGTGAATAAATATATATTAATTCTTTTTTATTAAAGTATCAAAACAAACTTGAGAATAGAAAACAAACTGCTTTTAATGCGTTTTAAGGGTTCTCCTGAATAAAGTACACTCTTAAGAAAACTCATGCAACACACCATTTCTGTTTAGGTCTTTAAACACACTTTTCCTGGGCACAGTCAAGTGGCCTTGAGTACCATCATTTCCAGAGTAGTGTGCAGGAGCACACACACACACACATACACACACACACACGTACAAAAGCAATACAAAGCAGCTATGACCGCACATACAAAGAAATAAAAAATAGATTATCTTCTGACAATAGTAGTGGTACCATATTAACATTTGGCATGCCGAGTAAATAAGATCAAGCAACAAAAGCATGACGCCTGCGTCACCAGTGATATGGCTGAAAACAACCATACAAGTTCCCTAAGAGAGACACGTGAATTCTGTCATTATTTTCTAGTCTCTGTGGTAACACTTCATAACTGACTATGAGACAGTTTTGTCCGCTGGTATTTGATGAGCAAAAGGTGTGCGATACTGGGATGGTGCCCTGGTTTTGTATTTCCACATTACAGAAGCCAAATAACAATGAACATGGTTTGACAAGTTTATTGTAACACACTTCATGTATACCTGTTGTCTGATAAACAGCTGGACCAATTACACATAGAACTCACCCTTTGAGCCAGAGAGGCTGCCACACAGTTTCCAAACTCTGCCTACAAGATGTGAATAAAACTCTCACTGAAGTCAGTGGAACCTCCTTACAATACACAGAAAGATAATGGATTCTTAGGACAGAATTGGACCTAGTGTGTCATCTTTGTAATACATTCACTTTTCAGATGCATGAAGTACATACCTTTAAAATGTGATATAGGACATTACAATATATCCAGACCTTAGGAAGAAGTACTAAGAAGTTCTGTTGCAGAATATAATGATCATATAAGGATCAAGTACAATACGTGATAGACTCATGAGGAATTTGCAGGGTAAGAAGCTTATGGCTGAGGTATCTTTAAATTTAGCCTTTAGAACAAACACTCAATTTCAATACTGCGTAACTGGTGTAAAATATCATGTACAGTAAGCTCCATTTGTATTCTGCTTTGTCTAAATTGTGACATCGAATGGTTAGACACCACTGATGGAGATACAGAATTTTGGAAGGTATAACATCTGCACCCAGTCGTTCAAGATATTCAGTGCCTCATCTTCAAAAAAGATGAAGGTTAAGTGTTCTAAGAAGCGATGTCTCAAACACAGCTGATGAAGTTTAGGAATATATAATATTAAACACCAAAGGTAAAAAGACAGCACAACACTTGTGTTTTCAGTTTTCTCTTGCTCGCAGTATTTATTAACTCTACTCATTACGATATTAGTGATAAATTAGGATAATATTTTCTTTTACAAAAAGTTGTAAGGGTATATTTTATAGAAATAAACAATCTGAGAATTTCACAGAAACATCAGAATTTAAACACTCATAACTCCAACTGTTTTGTCCAGCAGCTCTTCTACCAGTTCAAAAACATCCAAAGTTAGTATTTCATAAAAAATAAAAACAATTGTTCACTACATCAAAACTCCTTTAGATTCTAAATAATACTTTTGATTGACTGTAGTTTCCACTCAAAAGTAAAATAAAAATAGCTGCAATCATAATTTTTCCTTCTGAATCACCTGGCAAAAGGAAGTAATCCTTACCAGCTTTGTCAAGCTCTTATGCCTGTAAGAGCTATCTGCATAAGCTCTGAAATCCATGGAACCTCTTTTGTGAAAGAGGGTTAATAGCATGAATTAAGGCTTGTAGGATTAGATCCTCGATGAATTTTCTTTTAAAAAAAACCTTTTCAAGGTTCACGAGCTGGGATTCAGTCCTAGAGTTCTTTACTTCAGCAAAACCTCTACCAATACTCCTCGATAGTTAGTTTCCTCTTTCCAGTGGGTCTAATTCACCGAGTCACTACATGATGGTACAAGCTGCTCTTTAGCAATCAAAGAAAAATTGTAGTCCCCAAAGGATAGTAGGTGAGGTGATAACTCATAAAATACGAGCTAGGCCACACAGATATTTTGCAAGAAACATTTCTTTCTCACACCTACAAGGCTCTTCAAATTCAATCACTGAGATGAGTCATACAAGAAAACCCACACAAGTGCTGTGAAAAAATTGACAAAGCTTAGTTGGAACTAAAGGGTTTGTGTGTGTGTGTGTGTGTGTGTGTTAGTTTAAAATGCAACATTACCCATCAGTACATTCTGCCAGAAACCATTCTCCTGGAAACTTCAAAAATAGTCAGTCTTCTTTCCCTATCAGCAACAAGGAAAAGTAGAGTCCATCCAGCACAGCTGTCTGTACCATGTGCATCACTGGAAGTCATAGTGTTCTAGCACAAACGTCGTGAGTGCAGATACTGTATGCTAGCAGAGAGCTAAAACTTCTGAAGCTGTTGTCTGTAGCTCCTAGGAACAGCAAGTATGACAGGTGCAAAACCTATATTTGAGGCAGAAGGCTCTTCAATTTGATTGAGACCAGATCTTCCAAGGGGAAGAATCGCTGTCAAGCCAAAATGATCTTTCCACTTAAGAAAGCAACCTGCCCTTCCTAAAGGCTCTTGACTAATAGAATCCTACACATTATGTCAGATCCTCCATGGATTCTGGTAGCTGTTAAAAACACTATAAATATTTCCATGTTTGCCGTATCACTTAACCTTGTAATGTGCCTTCTTTGATCTGTTGAATAAAAAGATTTCTTTCATCTTCAGGTGTCCTTCCGTTTTGTGCACGAACTATACAAGTAGGCCTGTGAAGATTTAGCATGTATATCAAATGCTGCTTCTCATTCTTTAGCTCTTCGATCTGGGCTTTTAATTCCGCATTGATAGTTTCCAGCTTTTCTGATTCCTAGTCACAAAGGACAGACACACACTATTACACTGAGTAGTTCAAATAGTTAGTTGCAATGTTTAGCTAATAGCTGTGGTCTTTTATCGGTGGGAAAACATATGGCTAGCAGAGAAAGAAATCTCATGTTTTTAGAGTGCTGTAATGATGAAACTATACATTTCCCAGTCAGCAACAGTTTAAAATTTACAGTTACCTTCTTTGGCCTTTAGAAAAGTGTAATGGGAGCTAGAAAGCCAAATTCAGACTTCTGTTCACTTACAGGGACAGATACCCAAAGCATTATTGCTGTCGTCTGCAAAATTATTCTGAGCTTTTGGGGTCAAAAATTGACCCAAAATTATCTACACTGCTTCTTGACTCCCTGGAACATCCTGTCACATATCTGTAAAACCATGATAAGCTAAGAAAGTAAGAACTTAACTTCTTTCCTTTGTCCTACATATAGGAATATAGAGGCCTGTATACCCAGGTACAGACCTGATGCTGCTGTTATAAAATTGTATATCACTGCACAGGAGGTGAAGACACAACTGGGGTTCTAGGACATTTTTTTTTATATAACTAATGTTTTCAAGTGTTTGAAGACTGTTGGGTGACATCTTTCCATATTTCTTACTATGATGGTACTCCATGCTATCTGTTTGGATCCTGGCAGGATGACGGACTAAGAAAAATTCTAGCCAGTCACTTACTTTTTGCAAACATTCTGTTTTTTCCTTCTTTTTATTTCGGCACTTTGCTGCGGCAATTTTGTTCCTTTCCCTTCTTCTCTTCTTTCTTTCATCCTCTTCAGGAGAAAACTGTCCAACAAAAATGGATGCACACAATCCATTAGATGCTGTAAATATGAAACCTCTATTTTGATAACTTCTGCATTTTTAAAATCAACACGGATAGCATTGTCAGTGACCACACTAGGAGTTACATAAAAATGTGATTGTGACCTTGTTTAACATACAGTATAAAGGTAGTAACCTCATCAGAATTGTCAGTTAAAATCTGACGGGAGGCTGGATGTATGTAATCCGTGTCACAGCTCATTTTAAATCAACAGTACTCAAAAAGCTCGTTGAATGTTCCCCCAGACTGACTCCCACGCCTCTAGGAGAGGAAAAGGAGCAAGGAGCATGGGGAGCAGAGTGGAGGATGTGTCATGAACGAGGCAGCGAGAGTGAGTGAAACTAAAGGCAGCACCAAGAGGGGGATATTAACATACTTCTTCAAGCTTTGTTTTGTTTTCTGTGGAGGCTCAGACCAAGGTGTAGCTGTTTACCTAACTTAAACTATTTCTCCACTTTTAAAGAGAAATGTTTTTCACTGAGAGTATTATCTTAAATAAAAACCTAGGGTGGATATAGCACAGCTAGTCCGCACGGGTCCTGCTGGACTGTCTTCAGTGAACTGGGACTTCAACAGTGACTTATTCCAAGTTCAGCCACAAGCAGGCAGGGAAACCAGATATATTGTATTGTTCTAATCACTGTAAAACCTTGTCCTTAGATGCTAATAAAAAATAAAATATCCAGCTATGAGAAATACCTGAGGTTTTCCCCAAAGCATTTAACAGAAAGCCAAGCAGCATGCTTGAAAGAATCAAGTATAGTAGAGAGGGTTGTCTATAGTTGACATAATCACTGGTCTTGTGGTGAAACTTTACTGGAGAATTAATCACTGACACTGAAATTCTATTTAAAGAGCCATACCTCCGTTTTCATCATTGCTGTTTCAACCGGCCTTTCAGAAACCGTCACCGTGTCCAGTGTGGAAGACATCCTGTGGAACTGACGCTTGTTCTGAATGGCAAACCTCAGTTCCTCTTTCACCAGTGGGGTTAAATTTGTGAAATCATCAAACCCCAGTGACCCTGCAGGGGACAAAGTGGGAACAATTGCGGAGGCGCTGACTTCTAATGCAGATACCTGGCCTGAGTGCTGGACCATCATTTTGCTGGAAGATAAAAAGAGATAAAAATAATAGTCTTTCAACAACTTAGAAAGGCAAATAATATCTCTTAGATGTATATTTCATACTGTGAATAATACTGTAGTTCTTATGTTGCTTCAATCCCCCTTTCACATGTACTCCAATCTCTCACTAGAGGCAAGCAGTTAAGTATTTGGTCACTAATAAAAACTTCAACTTTAAGTTAACTCAAAGTTAGTATTTAAAAGTAAGAACAGCACCACCACACGACACAATATCTAGGTCTTTCTGAAATTAATGTAAAAAAAACCTGTGTAAGTATGTATACTGTTAATTTTAAATTGGTAATGCATGGCAAATGATAATGGAGTGAATAGGAAGAGAAAGAAAATAAGAATAAAAATCAGAAAGCAAATAAGTAGTATTATTGTTTAAAGCACAGACAGAAAGTAAGAATATCTTCATCCACAGAGCTATAACACCACAAATTCCAGCTTCAAATGGACAGAGCATACCTTGATCTTGGCTACATTTAGGTAAAGCTCAATGAGTTCTACTAGGAGCTGAAGTTTGCTAATCATAACAGGATCTGTCACAAAATTACCACGCTTATTCTTACACAGAGTTGTATATCTGGCTCTAAACTCCTGAAAAATGGTTAATGATAAGAGCTGGCACAGAGGTAAAAGTCTATACATGCTCTGTAGCTCCAAAG
The DNA here is from genome assembly GCF_003031625.1 of Empidonax traillii. NCBI lineage: Eukaryota > Metazoa > Chordata > Aves > Passeriformes > Tyrannidae > Empidonax > Empidonax traillii. The sequence continues at coordinate 334,952 of NW_020955489.1, read as the reverse complement.
CACAGACTGAGCTGGAGGGATTGACTCATGAAAAATGTGAAGCCGTTTGTTTCATTCCTTTGCCCTTGTAAAATTCGAAACTGTCCTCATGTGCCCTCTTTGGGAGGCTTGAAATTCTTAAATATTTATGGCCGGATTTTTGCTGATATAAAACAGTGTGATTGAAGAGACTTCGGGGGAATTATGCAAATGTAAACCCATGGAGAAACCTCAATTCTAGTAGGTTTCCTAAGAAATAAACTTACCCAACAGTGCTATCTACTTTTCTCTCTTTAGTCATTCTTAATTTTTAGCCAGTTTTGGAGGGAGAGAGGACCCCTACATGCTTCGTGAAAATTGGTGACCCCAATGAGGGAGAAAGGCAAAACTCAGCAGTCAGTCATTCAAGCACAGTGGGCTAGCTGATGCACACATCTCTGCCTGTCACAATCCATCTCTCACCCAGCAGAAGTGAGATAAGAGATCTGGAAGAAAATTGAGCACCTTTTGTAGGTGGTTCAATGGACAAAACTGCAAATCCATAGGAAAGCAGATTGCAATACTTCCATTGTTCATAAAGCAACTTGTGTTAAATTGGATTTTACTAGGTCAGTTTTCCAGCTTTCCTTAGTGTGTAGGTTTTTGTTGGGGTTTGGTTTTTTCGTTTTTAATAGCTGTATGGATAATTACAGTATGTGTTATCTATTCTGGTTTAAAACTATAATAATTATAGCAAAGTCAGTTATAATTAACTTAGTACAGGTAAGCAAATAGTTCCCTTGGGGTAGCACTGTAGGTAAGCTAAATTTCCACATGGTCAACCCAGAATTGCACAGTTCCCTGTACGTTACTTCAGTATCACAGCAAGAAATGTTTGGAGTCATGTGCCTTGACAAGAAGATAGATTTTGCTCAGAGATATCTAAAAATACACTGTAAATCCACACTGGTGCAAATGAGAATAGAATCTGGTTCATCGCTAAGTGAGGTAAATATAAAAATCTGAGGACAGTGAATTGCCAGTTGGTAGAAAATGCCATGTCCAGCTGCAGTCTTCCTCGCCTCTTCCTCACCCAGTCACCACAGAAGAGTTGAACATTTCCTAGAGTCTGGGGATGAAATCTTGCCTCCACTGCAATCAAGAGGACTTTTTCTATTGACCTCAACGGAGCCAGGATTTCACCCATAGTTATTAAAGATGGGGAAATTATCTGGAAAAAATTGTTATTCAGAAAGACCTTGGGAAATTTATGTAATTCTCTTCAGAAAGCCCCTGCTCATGAGTCACATTTAAAGTAGTGACACAGTTTAATCCTATAATCTCAGAAGGCTACCAGTTGCATTTTTCCAACAAGTCAGAAATGGCCCTATAATTTCAAGCTGAAGTCCTCCCATTATTATTTACCATTTACCAATATTCAGCTAATTTAAACAGGCTTATTCTGGATGACACTGAACCCCTCACTGCTAGAAGAAATTTCAGCTGTTTTCACTGAATCTGTCTCCTTGGATGCTGGTGATGGCTTCATTCAACAAAGTTAATTCTGTATAATTCAATCCAACCTGGAGTCTTAAATTAACAGCAAAACTGTTTCTCCAGCCTACAAAATAATTAGTTGGGTGAATAATTTTTGAGCTCTGGTGGTTTATTCAATCATTTTATGGTTTAGGTGAACTTTTAATTAAGGTCAGCAGCGGCACCAGAGGAAAGCAAGAATGTTTGTGCTTGAGAAATTGTGTTAATTGTGGATTTCTACTAGTTAGTGGTAAGTGTACCATGAGCACCAACAAAACGTTGCTATAATGGCTTCAGGCCCTCTTGTCCATCTGTTACCAGTGTAAAAAAGAGGGGTGGTAGAGCACCCAGAGCAGAAGAAAATGTCCTTGACCGTAGAAACTTGCTGCCCCCCTGCCCAAACAGCTCACTGACCTCCCAAACATCCTGAAAGGCACCTCTAATTGCTCAGACTTTAGGGAAGGGAAGGCCTACCAGAGGACTGAGGCTTGTGAAAGGATTTCTGCTGTGAGCTGAGTCCCATTTTGCAGAGCTGTTTGCTACTGGTTTGCTTTCCTGGGGCTCTTTCTTGGGGCAGGACTTGGTAGGGTATGCTGCCAGTATACACTGGGATTGTTAGGAGCCACCACGGTACAAATAACAGAACTAGTCAGCCTTCTTTCAAAACTCTTCAATAAACTGAATATATTCCCTTTTCATAGCAACAACGTAGATGTTTTCCAGATTCTGAGGAACAAATCTGCTTTCAAGAAAAACTGGATTTTACTATTGTACAGGATGCAACAAGTTGCAGTTCCTTTTCCCAATTTTAGTACAAATCTATAAGCCATCAAGAGCACTAACTCATTTTCTCTGGGTTTATAAGGGCTAGGGAAACAGTCTAAGAATATCAAGTCTTGTAGTATGATTACATCATGGCCTTTCTGATATAATCTCTATTTACTTTGTTAGACCATGCACAAGGACCTGTGCTCCAGGATGCTTTCAGTACTCCTGAAGTTACTGACATTGAAGGTGCTGAACATTTCACAGACCTGCACTGTAAGAGTACAACTTGTTCCCAGGGTGAGTTAATGCTTCATTACTTTATCCTCAGTTTTGAAGTTCTCCAAAGAGGAAAGTTTTTCTATGCATGGTACCCTCCTAGTTCAGGTAGATTCAGGCAAATTCATTCATTCATTCTCCCTCTGCTTCTTATTTGTTCTTCTGTTGATGAGTCTTTCCATCTACAGTGAGCTTTTGCATCTCATCTGCCAATATTTTTAAACTGAGACATACTTCCTAGCTGCGCATTTCTACTGTTTAAGGGTATTCTTATTTAATATTAACAATAAAAGTGACTACTTTCAGTCTTTTCTTTTTTTGCTTAACTGCAGATGGTTGGTTGTGCCTCTTGGTTTTATTTCTTCATATGAATTCCTTTTCCTCTGGTGCTGATGCAATAAACCCTGATAACCACTGAGGTTAATCTTAAACAGCATTAAGAGCAATTACAGTTCACAACCTCTGTGCACGCCGGTTGACCTTAAGCTTTCTGACATCCCACATCACTCCCGAACCATTTTCTGCTGCCTTCCAGCTCCTCAAACACTGTTGTTAGGAGGAAAATTGATTTCCGAGAGGAAACCCGTTCTCTGAAACAAGTTTGCTGTTGTGTCACGCCTGATTTGGTTAGGCAACAATTCAGCAACTCATCTACTCCGTGTCAAGACCGGGACAGAAAGGAAAGTGAATGTCCCCGGCTCGCAGGGGAGTTCCCCCTCGGTTTATGTGAATATCACAGATAAACCTATACGCGGCAGTGCGCGGGTTTCTCATCGCCTGGGCCGTCCCGGGGCAGCTCCCCAGTCCCGGTGCCCGGGGTCCCCGCGGTGCCGCCGGTGGCTGTCGCGCCCGCCGCGCTCCGGCGTCCCGGCGGTCCCGGTTCCGATCCCGGTCCCGGGGCCCGGCCGTCCCTCCGCCGAGGCCGCCACCGCGCGGTGCCGAGGGGCGCTGCCGGCCCGGGATGAGCCGGGGCTCGGCGGGCTCCTGCCGGCGCTCACATCTGGCGGCAGCCCGGGCAAGGGGTTCCCCCCGTGTGGGCGTCGGGAGCCAGCCGACACCGGCGGGCGGCCGCGGGGCTCCGGCGGAGATTCGGCCGGTCCAAGGGCTTTCCCCGGGGTTTCGGCCGGCAGCGGCACCGCCGAGCCCGACTTCGCCCGGGGCGGCGAAACTTCTCCCGGCGGCGGCCCACGGACCCCGCGGCGGGCATCTCTGCGCGGCGAGACAAGCTCGCAAGGAGCTCAGCCCCTCGTCCCGCCGGCACTGCGAGTCTCGGCGGCTCCCGTCGCGCTTCCACCTACCTTCCTACCGCTGCTGCCGCTTTCCCGGCCGGAGGGAAGGGGCTCCGCTCCGGCCCCGCCGCGCTGCCGTCCCGGCGGCTGTCCCCGCTCCTCCGCCGCCTCCTCCGGGAGAGCCGCTCGCTCCGCTCCCCGCTCCTCTGCCGCTCGCCTCGGTTGCATCACCCCCCTTATATAGCCGAGCGGGCAGCGCTGGTATTTACTCTGGCGGCGAGTCCCTGGCTGATGTCATGCTATTAATAGCCTCTCCGAAAGAGAGGGAGGAGGGAAGCGGAGCCCGTGGCGGTGATGCAAGGCTTCCCCGCCGGCACGGCTCGGCACGGCACGGAGCGGGACCTCCGCGCTGAG